>NC_137425.1:36905370-37107368 GCF_964374335.1 Astatotilapia calliptera
GATTCTTTGTGTTTGCTGATGTTTGTGTAGCTTCTGGGACTGGGAACGGCCCTGCTGGACAACGTTGATCCCAACCCAGAGAATTATGTGTGCGCTGGAGTGATCCAGACCAAGGGCCAGCAAATTGGCTGCCTGCTGAGACTGGAACCGAACGCACAGGCACAGGTACAGAGGGTCCCGAGTCTCGTCTAAGTGAGAAGCACTGCTGGCTGCGACGCTTGGGTCCGTGCTTCCCTGTTGTTTGCTCACTCTGTGTCTCTTCCTGTGTGCAGATGTACCGTCTGACTCTGCGCTGCAGCAAAGACACTGTGTCAAAGCGTCTCTGTGAGCTGCTGGCCCAACAGTTCTAGAGTCCACGCCTCCATGTGACCAGTACTCCTACCATCCCCACCAGCGACCTCTCCCTCAGACCCACCGCACCTGCCCTCCTTCCTCCAACAGAGAATCAGAGTAAAAAACCAAGAGTGTAACCTACATAAGGGAAAAGCAGCCGCTGCCAGCAGCAGCAATATTAATGTCATTCTTCCTGTTCCACATTCTGATTCTAGTTCATCCTCTACTTGTTTATTAACATAATGCTACATTATTGTTTTTGTTGGTTTACCTGTGTGTGTGTGTGTGTGTGTGTGTGTGTGTGTGTGTGTGTGTGTGTGTGTGTGTGTGTGTGTGTGTGTGTGTCCCACGGTTGTGGCTGGGGTCTCATTCTGCTCCATACAGACTGTGTGACGTAGTAATGCTGTGTGTGAGACATCGATTCGTTTATAGGACATTCCTTGAAGACCCTGCTAATGGCTCACCTGCCAACCTCTGCTTGAGCCTGTGGGACCTGGCAGTGAGCTGGTCTTGCATTCCCCCTGAAGAAGCACTTGAAGTGTTGGGGATGGCCTTTGAGGCACAGGCTCCTCCCCTCCGATTCCTCCCCCGTTCGTTTTCCACACACAATGTTCTCATTGAACTTATGTGTCGGTAAATGAATTGAATGCTTCCCAGACATTCCCATCAGCTTGTTTAGATGCTGATCATTTCATCCATCGTGAACAAAGTGAAGACTGCAGATAATCGGTGACCAGACCAGCAGCGACCCATCCATCGCCTTGAACGTGGTTCAGGTTTTGATTGAAAGCTTGGGGAGGCCAGCAGCCTGCCAGGTGTGCACAGTTTTCATTTGACTCCTGTACGACTGAAGCTTGTTTTTTCAAAGCTCGTCTCAAAGTAAAATCACGCCCCCACAGATGAGACCAAATCTTTTTCAAAAGGTGTTTGAACACCACGCTTTAGTTTTCCAAGACAGAACTGGCTACCTGTCTCCCCACCGCTGAAGAAGCGCCGTGCAACGGTGGGCTTATGGATAAGACCAGTCCAAACAGGGACTGTGGTGTGGGCTGCTGCAGCCGTGCCGCTTTGGCTTTCTTTTGTTTTATTCTCCAGAGAAATGCACCGCCTTAATTGGGATTGAAGTAAACATACATGGTTGCATCAAATTTACCTCGTGGATCCCAAAGTTTGTGCTGGGACAGAGAAGCTCTCTACACACCTAGCAACATCCCAGCTGCGACACAGATTTCAGTCTGGTCAGCCTAACGTTACAGAATAAATCTGGTGTTTACACAAACAGCTGATATTCAGAAGTTGCTCATATCCAGCTGTGGATCTGAAATTTATCCACAACTCGTCCTGGCTGTTGTGTCATAATCAGCACTGATGTTCCCGGAGTACAGAATGTTAGACACCCAGATGTCCAACACAACTGGTGTGCATGTGTGCGCGTGTGTGTGCGCGTGTGTGTGCGCGTGTGTGTGTGTGTGTGTGCGTGTGTGTGTGTGTGTGTGTGCGCGTGTGTGTGTGTGTAACCAGGTAAGAAAAAGAGCCTGCAGACATTTCTAATACATGGTCACATAATCTTCTGTGGCTGCGCAGCAATCACAGGACATAGAACTTTGTAGTGGAAAACGTAGTGATTTTGTCATTCTGTGCGTGTGTGTACATGAGTTTGTGTGCGTGTCTATGCAGTATCCACTAGCTAATGCAGCCTCATATATTGGTGTTAGGAACCTGTCCAATACCTGTGTTAGATTACAAGATTTACTCTGTAATGAAAAAATGTGAAGTAAAATTATGCCATATATATCCAAACTGATGCTTCCTGTCTCGTCACACTGACACAGTCTTCCTATATGAATGGCAGCCAGGCACAGGGGGCCACAAGCCAGTGCACTGCTAGTGTCTGCACATGCCCGGATAAATGGGGAGGGTCCTGATGTAACATGCAGATCAGCTTGTTTTGTTTTTTAAACGCCTGAACGCTCTCTAGCATTCACACTCTGCATCAGAAAGCAACCTGGGATTCAGACTGGAGTGGGATTAAAGTGATGATGAGATCACCTGATCTACCTGCCTGAGCTGCAGCCAATCAACAATCACCTGTGGTGCTGCTGGCCAACAGTGCACATGCAGAGATGGGACAAAGTACTGACGGCTGTATGAGACTGGACACTGAGGTGGGAGAGAAGGACGTATCTTTATACACTGATTGCAGACATGATGGAAATGTCAAGAAAACGGAAGGATTACTTCATCTTCTTCATGCTCATTCATCCAGCTAAGTAAATCCCCAACAGCTGATTCTGGCTGTGAGCTCAGTTCCTTGATCATTAACATGCAAAGGAACTGAGCTCACATTGTTCAGTGGGCTGGTTTCAGTCATTGTGCAAATGTCCCGTTTCTAAGGTTGAAACCTGCAGTCAGCTGAGACTGAAGAAGCCACCTGATGATGATGATGATGATGAAACGTTTCTCCACTGAAAGCGTCCAGATGAACAGAATCAACTTTTGGGGATTACTTCCATCATCTTCCTCCGTTCATGAGGAGCAGCTCATGAATGGACGTCCAGAGTAAGCAAGAAGTCTGGGTGGAAAGCCAACTGGTCCAAATCCATATGGAGGTAGAGGGATTTCTGAGTGAGAAGGCAGTGGGCTTTGTAGCCAGACTCATCCCTGAGACTGAAGCCATACCCAAGCCATGGAGAAGGAACCAGGGCATTTGTGTGATTGTCTCAGTCCTCAGGAATGTTTTCCCTAAATTCTTGGGGATCAACATATTTATTCTTTTTATTTTTTGGCAGATGTGAGAGAAGCTTTTGCATCGATTTTGGTCAGCAGTGATTTTCACCTTGAACCTCTCCTGTCGATGGTAGAAAGTTCCACAAGTCACCCGTAACTGCTATTCTGCAAAGGTGTCAGTCCCCTCATCACACAATCACGATTATTGGCCAGGTGTATGCGCAAACACAAGGAGTTTGGTTCTGATCGATGGTGTCTCTCAAGCACAACAATGTAAAACAATATGTAAACGACACGGTGTACACACGCAAATATACAGGATTACAGAAATGAATACCACGGAGTCTGCATTAAGTGCAGTTGCAGTCTAGCAGTGTGACAGTTTAACTGTTTAGGAGGGAGATGGTGAGGGGAAAGAAACTTCCTGTGTCGGGGGGTCCTGGTCTGCAGGCTTCTGCACCGTCTGCCAGCAGGTCAAAGAGTCTGTGTCCAGGGTGTGAGGGGTCTGTGATGGTCTGCCCGTTTCCTGGTTACTGAGAGGTCACCCCAAAGAGCTGATAAACCTACTCTGTACATGTTTGACATCGAGCTCATTAACAGCAGTAACTTACTTACCCTGGGTCTACGTGCAGAAATGTTCGGCAAAGCAAGGAAATGGGATCCAGGCTGGAGGATTAGAGTTGCCAGAAGCAAAAGTAAGTGGGTATACAGGACAGCTACAAGTACCCGAGTATCTTGCAGGGCAATCACGATGAAGATGATGACAGACGGGAGAAGTGCCTGACATCAAGAAATCTTATCAGTAGCTAGAAAAGGTAGATCTACAGCACGGAGGCTGTCAACAGGATCCACGTTTCAGGCTGGTTGTGCAAAGGATGCTCCAGAGACGGTTCAGTGTAGTAATAGGATGCAAGCTGGGATACCTTTCACAACGTGAGGAGATCTTAGGTCTTAGTAGTATTAGGAACCTGCACATCTTCAGGGCACAGAGTGCAGACCAGGAACAGCTAAGATGCTGTGCAGAACCATCAAATGCTGCAAACCAATCCGCATGGTTTAAATTAGCATAGAAAGGTGGTAAAGAGTAGAAGAATGCAGGTTAACACCAGAGGGGGAGCAGTTAGCAGCATGCGGACAGGCAAACCTCGGCTGGTTATCCGCCATCAAAGCCTCTCAGTCTCATGTGCAGTGAGATGTTGCACTGTCAGGATACTTTGTTCATCCTCAGGGACATCATGTGGGTCACGGTTGCTCCACTACAGCAGCAGTAACACAAACAGGAGGTCAAAGCCGCTACTGCAGTAAGTACACAGGCCAGATGTGACTGGAGTGAACGTCATGTGCTGCAGCACTCACACTGGTGTCTGTACTGCTGAGGCGGCCCCACGGACAGCTGCGTCTGCGCGTGTGAAAGTGCGGCGGCGCAGTGATTGGCTGAAAATGACATCATCCAGTCCAGATCTATTGTTGGAAAGTTGATGAGCTCATCGTTGAGAATCCAGTGTGAGGAACACAGTGAGGAGGAAGGAGGACCTCGCTGCAGCGCAGCAGCTGACACCTCAGTAAGTACGGCGTGGATACAGCACGGATGCACCGTCGTGCAAAAGAGGAAACGCACACTGTTTGAATGTTTGTCTTCTAAGAACTGGTCACAGGACGTTTCACGCAGCGGAATTCTTTCCTACGGGTGTCGCCTGTGGTGCTGCAGGTATGGTCTTGTCTCGGGACAGAGAGATGGAGCGGCCCCCGCTGTCCGTCATCCTACCGCAGCTCTACCTCGGAGCAGAGAGCGACGTGACGCAGGTAGGAGAGGACCCGTGCTGTCGCTATCAAAGACATAATAATGTCGCAATAACAGCTCCTGTGCAATGCTCTCACACAGCACAGCAGCACACGCGTGGCTGATGTGGACATTAAATAACATGAACTTACAGCTGCGCATGCTCACGTAAATCTGTTGCCTACTGAGCAGATCATTACTTCATGTGCAATATTATTATATTACCTTATTTTTAAACAATTCAAATATTTCACAAATTACGTGTGAAATATTTTTCTTGAGCACTTTGAGTGATTCTTTAATTTGTAACAAATAAAAAAATAGTGAAGTATAAAGTTAAAAGTGCTCTAAACAATTACCAACATTAATATGTACACAGAGACGATCACAGTTTATATGTGAGGTAGAGCACAGACAGCCAAGTTTCACTGTGAACTCTTGTACAGCAGAAACAAAGCGTGTGTGTGTGTGTGTGTAGGACCAGCTGGCCTCGCTGGGTATCTCCTATGTGCTGAGTGTGAGTCGCTGTAGCCCCCAGCCCTCCTTCCTGCCTGGTTCCAGGTATCTCCGCATTCCTATTGATGACTCTCTGTGGGATAACCTGCTGCCCTGGATCCCACAGGCTCTGCATTTCATTGGTAAGGCCTCACTCTCACATTACAGCAATTGAACAAGATTACCTCAGATTTCTAATGCACATGATCACTAAACACTCACCATGTTGTCATCATTGTGTTTGAACAATGCTTTACTTCTGTGACAGTGCAAGACATTTGCATTCACGGCTCTATGCAGTCGGTTGAGTTAGCAGTGGCAATACGATAGAAGCTGCAGGCTATGAACCCTCATGCACAAGTCATGACGTTGTTTTTTTAGATTTATTTTCATCCATCCATCTTCATCCACTTTATCCGGGGCCGGGTCGCGGGGGCAGCAGCCTAAGCAAAGAGGCCCAGACCTCCCTCTCCCCAGCCACCTCCTCCAGCTTATCCGGGGGAACACCAAGGCGTTCCCAGGCCAGCCGAGAGATATAATCTCTCCAGCGTGTCCTGGGTCTGCCCCGGGGCCTCCTCAATTTTTAAATATTTATTATTGAATTTTTGTTTTCAAAAATGTAATTTGCAGTGTGGTTAGCTTTAGCCAATACAGCAGCTCTGTGTCCCGCTCGGCTGACTGTCACTATGCACTGTGTGTTCAGACGTAGCCATGTCGTCGGGGGCTTCGGTGCTGGTGCACTGTGCAGCAGGAATCTCCCGCTCCCCAGCTCTGGCTGTTGCCTATGTCATGTACAGTCTGGAAATGGACCTGGACCATGCTTACAGGTATGGCTAGTAGCACAAATTCATCCTGCAGAGGGGACTGAGCTCGACTTTGTCAAATAACATAAGAACACTGAAGAAGCCTTATTGATTTCCTTTCTAAAGCTGAGCATGAGTTGTTTAACTTACAGCTATCAGAGGTTTTCTGGCACTTTCACCACTCTGGTGAAATGAAGTTAACTCTGCTTATGAGTTTAAGTATTTGTGGTCTTGACAGTTGGAGACTTTTACCCATGAAAGACTTTCTCTAAACAGTCCACAGCACATGGTATTCACACTTTTATCTACAACAGTCAACAACTCCAGAGAACAATGGATGCACACCTTTCTAAAGGAACCAGTATACATAAGTCATGTTTTAGGACTTCTCCTCTCAAAGACCTATATTTTGATATACATCAGAGGATCCAGATATTCCTGCCTTAACAAAGTATTTACATGCAGTTGTTGGAAATGTTTATCTTGCAGGCTGCAGTTGTTTCCTTCCCAGCTGTGTAAATCTGCACCTGTCTTAATCTTGACAGATCTCCTTTGTCCCACTGTTCTGAGTCTCGATGCATTTAGGCTTGTCAGAGGAAACGAGCAGATGTAGTCAGTCCTGATCAATAACAAGAAGGCTTTGTGAAGTTACAAGACATTATAGCAGCTTGAACACTTGCTAAACCTCTCAGTTAGTGTATGTATGCACTCTATATAAGCATTATCGAGACATTCAGTACACTCCAATGAGCATCTATTCACCTGTTATTCCTGTTTATTGTCGTACAGCCTGTAATACTGTGGTAACTGTCCCTGTAGCTCATTGCAGAGTACTACCTAGACTCAGTGTGACGTGTGAAATACTAGCAACAATAACCCACATCCTTTCTGTCCCCTTATAAGGTTTGTGAAAGAGCGCCGGCCCTCCATTTCCCCAAACTTCAACTTCCTGGGTCAGCTGCAGCACTTGCAGGGTGCTCTGAGCCAAAAGTCGCGTGGCCACGACCTCCTCATCCAGCAGCTGGCCAGTTGCCTGCCACCTGCTAACGACAGTGTGAACCTCTCTCACAGCAGTCAGAACAGTAACTGTCAAGCTAAGAGCGTCACCGCAGACTCAGCTCAGCACAAAGACAAAGCCCAGCAGAGACGCTGGCTGTCAGAGAGCGCTGACAACAAGCAGCAGCAACTGCGGACTCCTGAGTTGCCTCCCCGTCGTGACCTGCAGCCTGTGCAGAAACCATCGGAGGTTTCAGCTTCCCGTCCCTGTGAGCCCATCAACCCAACGCTAAAGGCCACCCAACTACAACTCCCATCAGGCTCTGCTTCTCTCTTAGAGAAACGTAAAAGCCTTACCCTCTCTTTGACCCCTTTGGGAATATGCCCTTCCTCCACAGCAAACGAGAGGCAACAAGAAAAAATGGTCGAGAGCAGGAAGACTGGCGAGCGCGCCGAGGTGAAGAGTTACCCTGACTCCTACAGGCAGGCAGAGGCTATCCACAGGAAGCAGCGTCTCTCTGTCAGCCAGCACAGCAGAGCTGAGGTCAAGGAAAAGGGCCTGCTCTCACCTTTCAGCGTCACTCTCAACAAGCTGCTGGGTTGGGGGGAAAGGATACTGCTAGGAGGTGTTTTTGTGCACTCTGTGCAGATGGGACAGCCCGCACTGCCTTACAGGTGCTGAGGATACAAGGAAGCAGGTGGAAGGAGTTATCTGTGCATGTTTGTCAGAAGAAACCAAACTACACAGCTGATGTGCACGTGTAGTGAAAGAACCAATGTCTATTTATTTATTTATTTGTTGCAGAGTTGAATCTAAATGAGCTGAAAAGACAAAAAGCACCCGTTTATCATATTGTTGTTTATCATATTGTTGTTTATCATATTGTTGTGTTTATCATATTGTTGTTTATCATATTGTTGTGTTTATCATATTGTTGTTTATCATATTGTTGTGTTTATCATATTGTTGTTTATCATTGCACAGCGATCCCTGTTTCTGTTGTTTTTAAATGTAGTTGTTGAAAGGCTTTTGCCACAATGGTTTGTAATGTATTTACTGACGAATAAAGAGGACATTTTAACCATGTGTGTTTGCCTGTTTCTCAGTGTGAAGGGACTCGCCAGCCTCTCCACCCAGTAAGCAGAGGGTTGCATAGAAACACAAGCATGCAGTGCTTTGAAGTGCCACAGTGAGCCAAGACTGGAGGTTTGCTAAAAAACTATTTGGACAAATATTCGTGTCAAAGCAGATCGGACCACAGTGGGTTTAAAAGCAAGTATGTGGATAAAGGGCAGACTTTCAGCTTGCATTCGAGGGCTTTAACAAAAGTGTAGTGTGAACAGGAACTGCATCCACTTTTATACAAGTTCCCACTTTGAGAGGCTCACAAATGACTGGGCGAACTAACATAGTGCAAATCCGTTTCCTGCCAGGTCTTTACCTCAGCTGTTGCTTCTTTGTGCATCTTTAACAACACTGCAACCATTGAGCATGTCCTATTTAGTTGTGTTGCTGCTTTGCTTCAGGCCGTTTTCATTGTGAGGCTGCAGCAGTATCACTTCACTGCGTGTTTACTTTGCCGTAACACACCTTCGGGATTTCTGAAGTATTCCACGCTGGAATTTCAGACGCTTCATTGTGTTATTAAAGCAGTTTGGTTCCGTTTCAAAGGGCGAATAACATCTTGTACAAAGTTTCACATCCGTTTAATCAGTGTCGTAAGTTCTCACGCTGCACGGGCACGTCCGTAGGAATGATGATGTCACGGATGCTCCGGTGACCGAATAAGGAAGCTGACACCCGAAAGATTAGTTTCAGAGTAGTTTTTAATTTGAAGCAGGCGAAGGCTGCCGTGTGTTTGTCCTCGCGTGGGGAAAGTCACCGCCGCCTCTGACATCAGTGTGATGTAGTTGCTGCTGTAGTTTCTTGAGGAAAGAGAAAAGAGGAAGCAGTTCCGCCCAGAAGCTGACTGGAGGCCGACGAGAAAAGAGGCGAAAGAAGAAAAGAAAAGGCGACGGCGATCTGCTACAGTCCCGCTGTAAGGCCCAACTCAAAGCAGACCCGTCGGTGCGTGTTATTGTGCTGCGTGGACAGTGGGACTCCGTCAGGACTTTGCTTTACAGGTGTGGCCCCGAGTCCGTCGTTCGCACACCAAACTTCAGTTTTGAAAACCGTCCATGTTGGTGTCTCCTTACAGTTAGCAGGCTTGCTGCGAGACCGGGATTTAACGCGCCCCTGAGGTCCTGCGGTGAGCTCGGAGAGGTTCTGGTCCGGACTGAAAATGAGTGGAGACGAGGAAAGATTCAAACTGGTGGTTGTGGGGGGAGGAGGAGTGGGAAAGAGCGCCCTTACCATCCAGTTCATCCAGGTACTGACTCCACGACACGTGTAGAACACACTGTGGACCTGTCTGTAGGTTAATGCGTCGATCCACTGGTGGTCGATCCACTGGTGGGTCGTTATTGAGCGAACTCAACCTTGTCAAGGTTCAACAAGTGACCTGCATTTGGAACAGATGAGCTGTTGGTTAATGGTTCACCACTAAAGTCTTATTCAGCTGTTGAGCAGCAGTCAAACTAAAACAAACACCAGCAGGCTTCTCCCTCCAGATGAAGTCATTCATTGTTAGAATCACAATAAAAGCAGTCAAGAGCTTAGTTACGCATCTGAAACCACCTCGGCCCAGCTGCTCATATTTAACTTGTGTATCTATACTTGATGATGCTTGACTGCTGCAACAGTGTTTAGCCTGGTGTTGGTAAACTGATGTACTGAGGGAGGAAACAGAAGGATGTAAACTTTCCTGGGTATAAACGACAGGTTACTGTTAGATGACTGCTGGGGAACATCGTGATGTCACAACCTCCAGGGACAAAGTTGAGCAGGAGTGCCAAGTTTAGGTTGCTCAGTTCCTGATCATACAGGAGAGTAGGTGGAGAAAGAAACAGGGGTTATCTATGAAACACAGTATAGTGTGACAGTAGATTTCCATTTGAAATATTTTTAAATACTTAAACTCTAAACATGTTAGCAGTGCACTTCAGTAAGTTGGGTACCTTCCACCCCGGTTCTGTTAATGTGTCGCTGGGAATTGTTCCGTTCTGAGTCGGTGCTTCCACACTGTATGGTAAGTTTCTTCATTACCTCGGGCAAGCTTTTGTTGCACTCTGTTTAACACAGAAAGGTCTGCATTAAACTGGCTGCCTAATGAACGGCTGTAGTACAGTCACTGAGCACTGTAGCAGTAAATAGTGGATTATAGAACACTGAAGGAGAAGTACTGACGTGGTTACATATTCAGTCTAAACGTAATAATTCTCTGGGCACTTTTCATCATTTTTGCTGCGTCACTTTTGTTCTCGCCAGCTGTGAGTAATATAAATAAATGCCTGTTAGGCACTAGGCTTGGTTATGAGAGGTGTAAAACAAGCCAAGCTGTTCACAGTGTAGTGTTGATGTTAATAACTCGGAGTGTGTTCCACAGTCGTACTTTGTGTCCGACTACGACCCCACCATTGAAGACTCCTACACCAAGATCTGTACCGTGGATGGAAAGGAGACCCGGCTTGACAGTAAGACATTACACTGGAGATATACATGTCCTAATTCACACAGTGTCAGAGTAATTGCAGGGTTTGGAAAAAGCTTTGCGTGAAAACAAAGGGTGTGTTACATTGTGATGTGATACAGGCAGTGTGTTTGCTCTCTGGATGTTTCATTTCCCTTGTTAGGACTTGTTAGTGGGCTGGTGCTGTCAGGGTGGTGTGCTGGGCCACGCTGTTCTTTCACCACTTATTTGTGAATCATCAGACGCAGCAGAGGTGCTGTTTGTAAGACTCTTCCTCACCCTTCACAAACATCACACTTACCCTAATTGATACAGTTTAGTGATTTTTTTTGGTGAATGCAACAGTAGAGAATCGGTTTTAGTGAAACCACTAAGAAAAACACTTGTTTCCTTAGTGGGTGATTTTTATGACACAGAACAAGTGAAACTTCAGCTTAATGTTACAGATGTTCTGTTAGCAGTACAGGTCACCATGTATACACTATATTTGGAAAAGGTTGATTCTGTTCATCTGGACGTTTTCAGTGGTGGTTTTCATCCAGGTGTTTATAAGGTTGGAAACCTGCCGTCAGCTGGATGATGACGAAACGTTTCTCACACTGAAAACATCCAGATGAACAGAATCAACCTTTTCAGACTTATTTACCTGGATGATTGAGCGTGCATCAAGACATGTGTACACTATATTAGCAAAATTATTTGCTAGTCTGTCTACATATGTGTACGAAGTTGGGTGACATCCTATTCCTAATCCATGGCTTTAATATGATGTCGGCTCACCGTTAGCGGCTACAGGAAGGCTTTCCACAAGGGTTAGGAGTGTGTTCATGGGAATCTTTGACCGTTGCTCCTGAAGCACATTTGTGAGGTCAGACACTGATGTTGGCTCACAGTCTCTGCTAATTCATCCCAAAGGTGTTCCCTCGCATTGAGGTCAGGACTCTTTGCAGGCCAGTCACGTTCTTCCATCCGTGTAATGCAATAACTTGCTTTGTGACTGGTGCATAGTCATCTTGGAATGGGGAGGGGCTAGGGCTGTTCGATATGACGATATATATCTGACGATATAAAAACATCTATCGTTTCATTTTACGCTATCGTTTGTTTCGTGGTGTCGCAAAATAAACTGTTTACGGCAATATTCATGGTTCTGATGGTCACTGTAGTTATTATTAATTTTCTCTCTCTTATATTTAATATAACCACACTACGGACGGACAAGCGCCTGTTTTTATGCGTTGTCGTTAGCAACAACGACGGTAAAACCATCGCATGTCCGCTTGTTTATTTTCCACATAAACCTTTCACAATAAAGCTCAAGATCCTGTTGAGACTTTTCAAAATAAACGGAATCACGTGAAAAAGTATGCAGAGTGTTTATGGATGAGAAGTAAAAAAGAGCCGCCAGGTGCTAAAAAGTAAACCTTAGACTCAAACGTTAGAACAGGCTTTTCCCCGCAGCACGCCGTGTAATAAATACAAAGAAAACGGCGGCCGTTACAACCTGTGTCTAAAAATGTGTCGTTTCATGCATCGACTCCGGGTACACGGCGCCCAGCTGGAAACACTTCACCTACCCGAGATTCACAGAATTTACAGAAAATATTATTTTTTTGTGATTTATATCGTTACCGGGACGATGGAGGTTTTATATCGGGATATGAGATTTTGGTCATGTCGCACAGCCCTGGGAGGGGCCATTGTCACCTGTTCCCACAAAGTTGCGAGCATGAAGTTGTCCAAAATGTCTTGGTATGCTGAAGGATTAAGATCACTGGAACGAAGGGGCTGAGCCCAGCTTCTAAAAACAACCCTACACTATAGTCCACCGAACTTTGCATGTGGCACAATGCAGTCTAAGTAATGCTCTCCTGGTAACCACCAAACCAGGACTTATTCATACGTTTGCCAGATTAGTCATTGCAGAGAACATGTCTCCACTGCTCTAGAGTCCAGTAGTGGCGTGCTTTAATACCACTGCATCCCACGTTTTGTAATGTGCTTGGTGATGTAAGGCTTGGATGCGTTCCATGAAGCTCTGTATGTGCTGTTCTTGAGCTAATCTGAAGGCCACATGAAGTTTGGAGGTCTGTAGCAGTTGGGCCTCATCTGCTGACCCTGCTCTGACTCACCACTTTGTGTGAGTTGCTGACCTTCCTAAATGAGACACAGGTGAAACTTAAATAGTGGCTGATCAGCCCACAAAACGCAAAAAGGGGTAGAACACACAAATACCCAACTGAAACTAACATAACAAATCCCATCCCCCCCATGATCCAGAGTTGTGGTATGGCCCAATTTGCAGGTCTCCATATAGGCTTGCTCCGCCCCTTTTCCGCCCCTGGTGGTGGCTGTAGCTCAGGTGGCAGAGCAGGTCAGCCACTAATCAGAAGGTCGGTGGTTCGATCCCAGGCTGCATCCTGGCTGCATGTCAAATATCCTTGGGCAAGATACTAACCCCGTGTTGGCCTACTGGTGGTGGTCAGAGGGCCCGGTGGCGCCAGTGTCCGGCAGCCTCGCCTCTGTCAGTGCGCCCCAGGGCGGCTGTGGCTACAATGTAGCTGCCATCACCAGTGTGTGAATGTGTGTGTGAATGGGTGAATGACTGAATGTAGTGTGAAGCGCTTTGGGGTCCTTAGGGACTAGAAAAGCGCTATACAAATGCAGGCCATTTACCATTTTCCACCTATTAGCTCATCACTGAGGGACTGGGAGCAGCTGAGGTAACTGAGCAAACAAAGACAGATTAAATCATAAAGACACAACAGTGTAAACTAGACTGTGCACACTTGTTTTAGAATGCAGTGTTCTGTATGTACATTAGTTCTAAATCAAAACAAATTCTTTATTATCCTGTAAATTAAATCCTGTATTTAAAGAAAGAAAAGTGTAGGTGTAGTGTTACGTGTAAGCCTCTACACTGTTTGGCAGATATTCCCACGTGTGGCTGTAACTGCAGCCATCACACTATAATACCACGTCACTGTAGAACATTTAGCAGCCAGAAAATTTCACCACTGCAGTTCAGTTCAATGTCTTTTCTATAGCGCCAGTTATCTATACAACAGTTGCTTCAAAGTGCTTAAATCACGGTGAAATTCAGTGAACTCCTGAGAGCAACCCATCCTTTCACAAAGTGTCCGTAGAAGTGCTCAGCATGTTGGGTTTTATACACCTGAGGCTGTAGAAGTGATTGTACCAATGATTTGGATGGGTGAGTGAATACTTTTGGCAATAATATAGTGTATGTCTGTGAATACTATGTATGTTTTGTATTTATGTGTATATGTGATCATGTCTCTGTGTGCATCAGTCTTGGATACAGCAGGTCAGGAGGAGTTTGGTGCGATGAGGGAGCAGTACATGCGGTCTGGAGAAGGCTTTTTACTGGTGTTTGCACTCAATGACCGTGGCAGGTACGTGTGTGATGTTTGTTTGTATGTCGCTTGTATAGAGTGCTATAAAGTTATACTCTAAAGCTATGTACACACGATGTAGCGATGTGGCAGCTAGAGACCACAGGAAGCAAGTGACTGAAGTGACTGCGAGTCAGCATTAAGAATAGAATAGCCTTTTATTGTCATTGTACATGTACAAAGAAATTATGGGTGCGCCATGCGCCCACCGGGGCCACGCGCCCACCGGGGCCACGCGCCCGCCGGGGCCACGCGCCCGCCGGGGCCACGCGCCTGGAGTGGAAAAAAAAATAGTAGAGATATCAGGAATAAAGCGCAACAAAAAGACGTATATACAGTCTAGAGAAATATATAGCCAACAACAGAAAGGGACATGTTGGAGAGCAAAGTGCTTGGTTGGAGGTAGCACAAAGGAAAGACTTGGTCTGCATAGAGTCCGTCTGTGGTTGGCCTGAAACATGAGGGTAACTGAGACCATGGCCCAGGGTACGCAGCTGTTAGTGAGTCTGGGGCTGTGGGACCCAGACTGAAGACCACTGAATACCATTGATTGAGATGTGACCTGGTAGGAAATATCTTAGAGGCTCAACTGGAACCTGGAATCTCTTCAACCAGTCATCATCTTCAAAGTGATGTGCGATGAGCAGGCTGGTTCCTGTGTAGATGCAGTTTCATTTCTAGTAATATTTCCTTAGAGAAGGATGTATAACATGACAAGTCCAGCTCTGTGAAACCAATTCTTGTGTACAGAAAGGTCCTGGTTTCCATTAGTAAGTTGTTCCTGGGTCAGGTTTCACTTCATCTTTTTTCTTCTGTTTTGGGTGCTTTTCCTCCTGGGCACTCTTATGGTCCAGCTTTTGGTTTCTAATGTATTACTTCATATAAAAGACTGTCCCCATTCTCAGGAGGAGGAGAGAACCACAACTTTAGAGTGTGATGCCACATTTTATTCATCTGAAACTCAATTATGGACAAGAAAGACACAAATGTAACCTTTTTGTAATAATCTGGTCCTGTGTTATCTTTTGCCCATTTACTCTCAGAGCACCTGCACACTACACTGCAGTACAGGGGGGCGTGGAGCCCTCCAGCCTGCATGTCAAAGTATCTTTGAGCAGATGGTGCACACAGTTGCCGCCAGTGCGTCACAGTGTGTGTGAATGTTATATGACTTGTAATAGAAAGTGCTTCAAGTACTTAATTAGAAGTGAAAAGCTGCATCTGTAAGTCCAACACTTCAGAAGAAACTCACCGTAGCCTCTGCTGTTTGGTAATGAATCTTTTTCAGCTTCAGCCGAGGGTTGAACCAGGAACAACCACACAGTAACAAAAACAGACTATTTAACAACACAGTATGTTAATATATAAGGAATAAGGAAGACTTTGTCTGGAACTATTAAAATGGATATGAAGGGCTATTTTAATCTGTGACTGGTAATGATTTCTGTCCTTCCAACTCTCAGCTATCATGAAGTCCAGAAGTTCCACACCCAGATCCTGAGAGTGAAAGACAGAGATGATTTTCCCATGGTGCTGGTTGGAAACAAGGCAGACCTGGAACAGCAAAGAGTGGTAACTAACAATAACCGATACTCCTCTATAATGTCATTTTTCTTCTATTCCAGATCTACTGCAGAAGGGAAGTTCTGGAATCTCAACAGTTTAGGAGATATCTGCAGTTTATAAACAACTTTTCTGGCTTAGTCTCATTTATTCCACAAATTATTATACAAGCAGAATCAACTCCTGTAACTCAGGAGCTCCAGGCATCCACTTATCAAATGTCCAAGGTTCCAATTCCTGTAATCTGACAGTTAACGTGTGCCTGTGACAGATGAACCTGCACCCCAAATTACTAAAAATAATATAGAGGAAGATTGGAAAATACAGATGCCAGTCCATTTACTCTATTAATAATTGGACCACTGGTTCAGAGACAGGTCCTGAAAGGACTGGAAAACCACAGCTCAACAACGTACAGACGTGGACAAAACTGTTGGGACCCTTCAGTCAATGAAAGAAAAACTCATAATGCTCACAGAAATAACGTTAATCTGACAAAAGTACAAATAAATACAAATTCGATGAATGTTAACCAATGAAAGTCAGACCATGCTTCAACAGAATTATTTAAAAAATAAATGCAGGGAGCTAGGGCTGCCGCAAACATTTTGATAGTCGACTAATCAGATCATCATCCACTGGACGTAAAACTACAGCTTATTGCACCAGCAGCATCTGCTCTTATATAACTATCATTAGCTTACAGCTTTAAGTGTTTAAGGTCTGTGCTAACTAAAAATAAAGACAAGATGATAGTTTATTAAATTTTAATGAAGTTTGCAGATTGTTTCAGTGAAGTTTAATAAACTCCTTGCTATCTAAACTATAACAGGACACCGGAGTAAATTCTGGAGCATCTCACACTTCTGATAATCAGCTGTCTGCTTGAGTTTATTCAGCTGTGTAAAAACTATAACTTTAATCTCAGCCAAACCGATTTACTCAGGAACAAATAAAACACTGAAAAAAGCCAAACAATAACATTGTTAATTTATCTAAGTGACTCATATATCATGTTTAACCTGAGTAGCGAAAGACGGCGGTGGGTTTGAAAACGATTTGCCGGGAGTCCGGTGTTCTCACGGCTCTAGTGACCTAGCCCCCGGCTAGCTATCGAGCTAGTGGGTAACAGACGTCTCCGAAAACGAGAGAGAGAGAGAGAGAGAGAGAGAGGGGGAGAGAGAGAGGGAGCTGTGCGTGAAGTGTGATTTTTTTTTTTTTTTTTTTTTTTTTTTTTTTTTTTTTTTGGAAGCAAAACAGCAAAAGTCAGAGTGAATTCATGACGATGTTTACGTGAAGCGTAGTTTGGATCTTCTTTTGCTGCTGGTTTACTCAATATTGTTTAGAGAGATAAAACTAACAGCTGTAGAATCGGCGCAAAAAGGGCGTGAACACAAAGCGTGGAGCCGCCGAAACATCAGAATCAGCGAGCTGTCGGCTTTCAGCCCCGACCGTGTCCGTGCCGTCGGGTGAGAAAGCCACATCTGACTGATTCTGATCCATCGGTGGGTCCACGCTTTGTGTTTACATCTTTGTGCAGAGGCCGTGTTGCTGCTCTCATTTACTGTTTTAAATGTTTGGTGGTTGTTGAAATTTTGTGAGGTTTCACCTGAGATTCTGGCGTTTAGGGCAAAATACATTTATATAAAAAAATCGATTCAGGATCTTAATCAGAATCAGAATCAGAATACTTTATTGATCCCTGGGGGAAATTATTTTTTGTTACAGTGCTCCATTATAAACCAACATTAAGACAAGACAGACAATACACTAACTAAGAATAGTACAATATATACATATATATACATACATACATACATACGTCACTCATAAATAAATAGCTGAAAAAGATGATTCTGCTCACACCACGTGACAAAGGAGTCGACCACAGCCCGGTACTCTGTCTCATCATCCCTGCTGATGCATCCAACCACCGCAGAGTCATCAGAAAACTTCTGAAGATGGAGGTCTCTGTGCAGTGGCTGAAGTCTGTGGTGTAGAGGGTGAAGAGGAAGGGGGAGAGGACAGTCCCCTGTGGTGCCCCTGTGTTGCTGATCACCTTGTCAGACACACACTGTGGGAGACGTACATATTGTGGTCTTCCTGTCAGGTAATCAACAATCCAGGACACCAGAGAAGCATCCACCTGCATCGCTGCTAACTTATCACCCAGGAGGGTCGGCCTGATGGTGTTGAAAGCACTGGAAAAGTCAAAAAACATGACCCTCACAGTGCTCGCCGGCTGGTCCAGATGGGTGTAGACACGATTGAGCAGGTAGATGATGGCGTCCTCTGTTCCGAGACGAGGCTGATAAGCGAACTGAAGGGGATCCAGATGTGGTCTTACTATGGGTCGCAGCTGGTCCAGGATGAGCCTTTCCAGGGTCTTCATGATGTGGGAGGTCAGTGCCACGGGCCTGTAATCCTGGGGGCCACTGGGACGTGGCGTCTTTGGTACAGGGACGAGGCATGATGTCTTCCACATCACTGGGACCCTCTGCAGACTCAGAGTCAGCATAAACAGTTTATGAAAGACTCCACACAGCTGGGGGGCACAGGTCTTGAGGACGAGGGGACTCACTCCGTCTGGTCCAGCAGACTTGCCTGAGTGAAGTCTCCTCATTTGCATCTCAACCTGGTATTGAGTGAAGGTGATGGGTGGGGGAGGGGTGTCAGGAATCTCACAGGAGGCAACAGCGCCATGTGAATCGATATCACGTTATCCAAGCCAGAATCGATTTTAATCGATGAATCGATTATTACCAGCACACCGCAGACCACGGCCTCTCTGTGTGAGGATCTAAACGTATTCTACGCTAGATTCGACACGGCGAACACCATGAGACCGGACAGTGTGCGCGCCGCGGATGACGTCAGTGCGCACACTGTGTCTGAGGAGGATGTGCGGAGGTGCTTCAGGAAGGTGAACGCACGCAAAGCTACTGGTCCGGACGGGATTCCCGGCCGCGTCCTCAGGTCATGCGCGGCTCAGCTGGCTGGAGTGTTCACGCACATCTTCAACCTTTCCCTCTCTCTGTCTGTAGTCCCAGCCTGCTTCAAAATGGCCACCATCGTCCCTGTACCCAAATCCTCCACCATCTCCTCATTGAACGACTGGCGACCTGTAGCCCTGACCCCCATCGTAAGCAAATGCTTCGAGAAGCTGGTCAGGGACTTCATCTGCTCTGCACTACCCGACTCACTGGACCCTCTACAGTTTGCATACCGCCACAACAGGTCCACTGATGATGCCATAGCCCTGACACTACACACTGCCCTGTCACACCTGGAGAAGAGAGACACGTATGTGAGGATGCTGTTTGTAGATTACAGCTCAGCATTCAATACCATCGTTCCCTCGAAGCTGGACAGGAAACTGCAGGATCTAGGACTGAGCAGCTCCCTCTGCAGCTGGATCCTTAGCTTCCTGTCTGACAGACGCCAAGTGGTCAGACTGGGCAGCATCACCTCATCCCCCATCACACTGAACACTGGTGCTCCACAGGGGTGTGTACTGAGCCCTCTCCTGTACTCACTCTACACCTACGACTGCACAGCCACTAACAACTCCAACATCATTGTGAAGTTTGTGGACGACACTACAGTGGTGGGTCTTATCACCAACGGTGATGAGACGGCTTACAGGGAGGAGGTCAGCGCCCTGACCCACTGGTGTCAAGACAACCATCTCACCCTCAACGTCGCAAAGACAAAGGAGTTGATAGTGGACTTCCGGAGGTGCAGAGAAGTACACACCCCCATCACCATCAACGGCGCTGCTGTGGAGAGAGTGAGCAGCTTCCGGTTCCTTGGAGTACATCTGGCTGAGGATCTTACGTGGTCAGTACACACAAACAAAACAGTGAAGAAGGCGCAGCAGCGCCTCTTCTTTCTCAGGAGACTGAAAAGATTCGGCATGAGCCCCCGCATCCTCAGGACCTTCTATCACTGTGCCATTGAGAGCATCCTCACTGGATGCATCACCACCTGGTATGGCAACAGCACCGCCTACAACTGCAAAGCTCTCCAGCGAGTAGTGCGGTGCTCTGAACGGATAATTGGAGGTGAGCTTCCCTCCCTCCAAGACATCTACAGGAAGCGGTGCCTGAGGAAAGCGGGGAGGATCATCAAGGACTCCAGTCACCCCAGCCATAAACTGTTCAGACTACTTCCATCAGGAAGGAGGTTCTGCAGCATCCGGTCCCGTACCAGCAGACTGAGAGACAGCTTCTTCCATCAGGCCATCAGACTGCTGAACACGTCATAGACACCTCAGCTTCACTACTGGAACTTTAACATTATGCACTCCATACTGTACAGGGCAATCGTGGCTCAAGAGTTGGGAGTTCACCTTGTAATCGGAAGGTTGCTGGTTCGAGCCCCGGCTTGGACAGTCTTGGTCGTTGTGTCCTTGGGCAAGACACTTCACCCGTTGCCTACTGGTGGTGGTCAGAGGGCCCGGTGGCGCCAGTGTCCGGCAGCCTCGCCTCTGTCAGTGCGCCCCAGGGTGGCTGTGGCTACAATGTAGCTGCCATCACCAGTGTGTGAATGTATGTGTGAATGGGTGGATGACTGGATATGTAAAGCGCTTTGGGGTCCTTAGGGACTAGTAAAGCGCTATATAAATACAGGCCATTTACCATTTAATGCCACTGTTTTGCACATGTCTCAACTCTGTATATTTTTATATATTTTATTTATTGTTTACTCTATTTAATTTGTAAAGTATGTGTACACACACACACACACACACACACACACACACACACACACACACACACACACACACACACGTAGAAAAATATTTAGTATACACATCCAGAAATGCATATACTATTATATATTGTACATATATTTATTAGTTTCAGATGTAGCCATTCTTGTATTTTGCTTGTTTACATTATTGTATTTTGCACAACTCTGTTGCTTGTGAAGCTCGCACACAAGAATTTCACTCACATGTGCTGTACCAATGTACCTGCACATGTGATGTGACAATAAAAGTGATTTGATTTGATTTGATTTAAAACCCACCCCTCTGTTCAGATACTTCCAACAGGTGTATCTACTAAAAATCTCAGAATCTGTGACCTTGACCTCAGTGTCCCCAGTGTTTTGGGTTTTTTGTCTTGTCCCACAGGATTTTTAAGTCTTCTGCTTGTTGAGATTCCTTACCTTCATTTTTTTCAGGACAAAGTGACAACAGTGACAAGTTTTCTGCATATTTTTACAGGATGACAAGAACAGCACTGGATCTCAGACGTGATATTGTTTATTGTGTCTGCAGATACCCAAGGAGGACGCACAGGCGTTTGCCAGAGAGAACAGGATCCACTACATGGAGGCCTCGGCGAAGAATCGCTTCAATGTTGATGAAGCCTTCTTGGAGCTTGTGCATATTATTAGGTACAGTCCTTATTTATGAGAGTTTGTTTTAGTTCACGTCCCTGCTGGGACTAGCGTCGTTTGAAGCTTTGTAAGATCACAAAAGACGCAGGAATAAGTAGCAGGATTTAAGAGTGTAATAACGGACTGAAACAGAAGATGGCAGCACTGCATGTACAGCTCAGTTTCCAACAATGGCGGCAGCTAGTTAGTTTTAATATTACTCTTATTATTCTTTCTGGGTCACAAAATAAACGTTTAACATATTTTCAGGCAGGAATGTAGCTGTGTAAACCTCAAATATCTGCTCAGTTTATCAAGACACCACATATTTTCAAAAGCGCTCCGACGTTTTCGGAGACGTCTGTTACCCACTAGCTCGATAGCTAGCCGGGGGCGAGGCTAACTAGAGCCGTGAGAACACCGGACTCCCGGCAAATCGTTTTCAAACCCACCGCCGTCTTTTGCTACTCAGGTTAAACATGATATATGAGTCACTTGGATAACTTAAAATGTTATTGTTTGGCTTTTTTCAGTATTTTATTTGTTCCTGAGTGAATCGGTTTGGCTGAGATTAAAGTTATAGTTTTTACACAGCTGAATAAACGTCAAGCAGACAGCTGATTATCAGAAGTGTGAGATGCTCCAGAATTTACTCCGGTGTCCTGTTATATTTTAGATAGCAAGGAGTTTATTAAACTTCACCGAAACAATCTGCAAATTTCATTTAAATTCAATAAACTATCATCTTGTCTTTATTTTTAGTTAGCACCTGAAACACTTAAAGCTGTAAGCTAATGATAGTTATATAAGAGCAGATGCTGCTGGTGCAATAAGCTGTACTTTTACGTCCAATGGATGATGATCTGATTAGTTGACTAATCATAAAAATAATCGGTGACTATGCTGTAGGAAGTAGTGGTCACTCTTATTACAGCAGTGTTT
This sequence comes from Astatotilapia calliptera, assembly GCF_964374335.1. Taxonomy (NCBI): domain Eukaryota; kingdom Metazoa; phylum Chordata; class Actinopteri; order Cichliformes; family Cichlidae; genus Astatotilapia; species Astatotilapia calliptera. Next base: position 36,927,383 of record NC_137425.1, read on the forward strand.
CCCAGGACTAATCAGGTGGAACCAGATAATCTAACACGGCACACCGAAGCCACCGGCGTGCGTAACGGGTAGCAATGACATTCTCTTCCACTAGAGGGCAGTACAACCACCTGCTTTAATAAATGTGTTGCCAACTAAGTAAAACAGAAGAGGACAAAGAAGAACTTAAATAACAGTCATGCTGTGAGACTATGCAGCGCATAACAGCAATAGATAAATTTAAAAAGAAAAAGTGTTCAGTCTGACCTGGTCCTGGAGAAAACGCGACCCAGATGAAGGCCCTAGTGGTCAGTGGTCAGAAGGAAGCAACAAAGGTATACTGGGACAAACCGAGCCAGTTCTGCTATATTTGGTGGAAGAATGATCCGTATGCTTTTTGACATTTCTGTTTAGTGGAGTGCTGCGGGATTTTTCTAATGTGAAATATGAACTGTGCCTCTAAAGCCTGGGAAACACTGTATTACAGCACCATTACCAACTTGGGTTTAGTATTCATATTTTGGCACTGGGCAAATGTTGGCATGGCATTTTATAACCAAAGCTAACAAATTGTGTCAAAACCTGTGACAACAGATACATCGTTGGATTTTGTGACCAAGAATTTTTCTTACATTATTCAAGCCAGCATCATATATGGTTGATACTGAATCGCCTCTGTGAATAGGAGCAAAGTGTGAGGATGATTAATCCCTTTATCTGTTCTCCTGCTTTACAGACAGTTTCAGGAGATGGAGAGCCCTCCTCCAACTCATCACACAGGGAAGGAGAAAAGTCGTGGCTGTCCCTGTGTCATCCTTTAAGCACTATTATTACGAATACCAAAGCCTCATTCCTCTGCAGAAAGGTGTTTTTGTGTGTACATATGAGTGTGTATGTGCGCAAGAGAGAAGGTGGATCAGTTTCTTTCCAGATGATTACATTTGCACTTTTGTTAAAAGCAACATTTAATTTGGTTTAATTTTAAGTAGAGAACTGAAAGGAAGAGGTGTGATCAGCAGCAGGGCGGCACTTGTGACGCAGATTAATAATAACGTTACAACACAAATCATAATTTGTGTCCACAAATAGAAATATCACCAAAAAATGTAGTATATAATTCACTCTTCAGTGATGCTATTTTAAACAAATCCAGATACCAGCATCTGCAACACCACGGCATCCATAACTGTCTGAAGAAATGACATTAAATGTGCTATGTGCAAAAATTAGCATGTCATAAATGGACAAGTGCTGATTTTCCCCTTAGCATGGCTTCGTATGTTAAGTCGTAAGGGCCAAAGCGATGCCATTTTCCATGCCCTCCTGCAAAGGGGCAGGAGAGCTCCAAAGAAGTATTATTATTCAAGACAAAAAGAAGAATCATAGCAGAAGCTGGAGTCAGTCTCAAAAGACGAACAATATTGAATACATCCATGAATAACATGTCATTTAAGATCCTGATCAAATGACAGTATTGGCCATGTGTTGTGCGATGGCTGCATCGTTGCATCGTGGTACTCTATACTATGTATTTGGGGGGTTTTGTACTTTTTCTTTGTATTTCTCTACTTTATCATCGTAATTGTGAAAATGCAGTATAAGCGTTTTGAGTGCTCCAGTGTAGTAGAAAGTGCTACAGAAGAACCTGTCCATATACTGGAAGGGTGTGGTCACAACTTCGTGGGTCTCCAGGTGGCGAGAAGCTTGATGTCCTAAGAACAGTTAAGATACTGAACAGAACCCGAAAATATATTGAATTAAGTCACTTTTATAAACTATTAAAACATTTATCTGAACTTTATTTTTCTTTTGTCTTTTCTCATAAATGTCTCACTGTAAACTTTGTTGTGTCACCTTTTACTGTCAGTCTATGAATTTCAGAGAATTTACACCACCATCTACGAACTGTTGTGTCTGTGTGCTGACACACAACAGTAGCAGTGTGTCTGTGAAGGTGCTCATCCAGGTCATTGTAATCTAAGGAGCTTGAAAAGAAAAGCGTCTGGACTTCTTTAAGTTGCTTGAAGACGTTTCACCTCTCATCCGAGAAGCTTCTTCAGTTCTAAGGTCAAATGGTGGAGAGTCCCAGATATAAACCTAGTGGGAGTTTCCCCCCACAGAGGGACAAAGGACCCCCTGATGATCCTCTAATCGCCTGAGCCAAGGTGTGAAACTGGGTGTGGGTCCCAATCAGCCAGAGTTTCGGGTGTGTTCATTGTGAAACCTGGCCCCACCTTATCATGCGAATTCCTGAGGTCAGATGGCCCAGTGGGCGTTAAGGCGTCTGGGAAGGATCTCAAAACTGGATTATAGATGGCAGAGAGTTGGTGTCGTAAAACCCCGCCTCTGTTCAAAGATGGTCGCTCACAGTGGACATAGATGCTTCTTTCACTCCTCTTTCAAACCATCTGTCCTCTCTGTCCAAAATGTGAACATTGGCATCCTCAAAGAGTGACCTTTGACCTTTAGATGCAGATGGATGCTGAGTCTTGTCCTGTGGAGGTGGCTCTTCTGTGTTGTGCCATGCGCTTGTGAAGTGGCTGTTTGGTCTCTCTGATGTAGAGGTCTGGGCATTCCTCGCTGCACTGTACAGCATACACCACATTGTTGAGTCTGTGTTTTGGCGTTTTGTCTTTGTGATGAACCAGTTTCTGTCTGAGGTATTGTTGTCACTGAGGAGTGTAGTGATCTTTGTGTGGTAATCTGTTGTGTTTGGAACAACAGTGCACCTTCCCTTGCCAGCTGGTAATATGGTGATGTTGTGGTCTTTGCTCAGGGAAGCGATGGCCTTCTTCTCTTGTATTGTGAGGTTACATGGAGGGACTTTAGCACTGGGGAGGGAGGCTGAAACTTTCAGCTCTGTTTCTGTTTGTGATCATTTATTAATCCTTGTGGTGGTTTCTGTGGCTGTGATGAGGTCCACTATGGGCAACTGTTGAGGAGAAATGGCAAAATTAAGTCCTTTGTCTAACACTTTCTTTTCAGGTTCAGTGAGATTCCTGAAGAGGATCATTAAGGGGTCCTTTGTCCCTCTTGGGGGGACACTCTCATAGGGCTTAAATTTGGGACTTTCCACCATTTGACCTTAGAACTGAAGAAGCTTCTTGGATGAGAGGTGAAATGTCTTCAAGCAACTTAAAGAAGTCCAGACGCTTTTCCCTCCAAGCTCCTTAGACCAGCGCTGCCCAACCCCCGGGCCACGGACTGGTACCGGGCCGCGAGAGTTGAGGCTCTGGTGTGAAATGTATGGTTTTCAGGGTTTTTATCGTTAACTCTGTTCCCCTGGGTTTTTTCCGTGTTGTAGTTGTGCGTCTTATTTTGAAAGAAATATGCACGCGTTACCATAGCGACCAGAGAGCATTAAGGGGCGGAGAGGAGGACGTTACTCAGTGTTGTTGACGCATTTCAGGAGGAAGATGCTAATAAAGTTACACAATTACACAGTGAATTCACGTTTATTATGATATTTACAAAATACCAGAGTTTTTGTCTCGGTCGTATCATTTTGTTGTATTTATCCGCCTTAAAGGCCGGTCCGTGAAAATATTGTCTGACATTATTTGGTATTTAAAATATTTATATGGTTGTTAATTAATCTAACGCCCATAGACAGGTGACGTCACCCTGTGGTTTTTGCCGTGGCGTTTTGGAGCTGATGTTACAAGCGATGACTGGAGCTGCATGTTGTTGGTTAACAACTTAAGTGATGATCACATATGTAAAATATGGACAAACAAGACGCGTTTCTATAGACGAACACGGGGGTTTACTCGCTGAGAGTCCACGCAGACGTCCGTCCTCGGTTTGTTGAAATGATCCACATGAAAACAATAAATGTATCATTTCCTGCCGTGACGTACCGACACTAGTGTTTCACTGTTTCAGTAAAACTTCACACTTCGTGTGGATCCGCGCTCCCTGCCCTGTGCGCGCTCCCGACGCAGGGGATGGGGGGATACCCTAGCTTGGCACGGCAGGTTAAAGGCTGTTTCTACACTCGCTTCTATAGTTACAAGGCAGACGTGTGTTGCTTGTGTATTGGACATGTTGACATAGACAGCATATTGTGAGTAAACAGTGAAACCAGTTTGTGGAGGTTCCTCCCTTCAGGTGCAATGCTGTCCGACAGGTTTATTGTTTCCTGATCGTCTCAGCGCAATAAAGTGCGCAATGAAGTGGAGTAACTATTAGCTCTGTTTTTGGTGAAACCAAGAGAAATACGTTTGTTTTTCTTCAAGAAAGCTTTGACAGATGGAACAAACTGGAGCCAAATGGAGCAGCTGTGTTGGACAGGTCAGTGTTGGAGGAGCATCTTCATACTCGGGCTTCTAACTACAAGTGTTTTCACAGGTGCTCTTGCACTTTTTCTGTGTAGCTTTGTGCTTCGACAGCCGCGTTATTGTTGCTGTGGATGAACGGACTGTCCCTCGTGCAGATGGCCCACTGCTCCGTCACGTACAGACACCAACCAGGTAACCCACACCTGTCTCCTGTCACTTCATAAAAATTTGCTTTATAATTTGTGGTAATGCTTCAGTTACACAAACGTGCCTTGCAACAACAGCACGACTAGAGGAAAACGAAACTGCTCTTCTGTGAATCTGAGTAGTTTATTGCCATTAAACATCAGATGTTAAGTGAAATTAGAAGCAGCTCCTTGGTAGCAGGATTTAGAATAAATAACAATAAAAACAAATTCTATATAGCACCACTGGCTTTCCTATGAAGGAGTATTAGGGTGCCATTAAGAAAAAAGCAAAACAAAACATTGTTGTGAGAATAAAGTCAAAATTTTGAAATGTGTAGATTACAGCTGTTTCAAGACAAACGGCCACGGCTGCTATACCATCTACAAACATATATATATATGGTGTATATACATTCTGCTTTGTGTAGATGAGCTGGTGAAGTTGTACTTCAGAATCAGTTTTCATTACAAGGAAGTGATTTCTCTTTAAGCACATAAACACAGTGGTGATGAGCAGGGCGCCATGAGGAGGAGAAAGGCAACCAGTCCTAATGCTCCATCCTACCTCTGTGTATGACCCACGTTAGGTTGATCTTTCTAGTACGCTGGGCCTGCACAGCTCACTTGGATTGTTTGTGGTACAGATTGAAAAAAGTACTGGAAACATTAGCATCACACAGTTGTTCATCCACATATACACAATACAAATGTCTCATTCCCCCACATCGCCAAGATGCTCCTCTGGAGTGACTGTGGTTGTCAGCATGAATCTCCAGGTAGGCTGTGCGTGAAACTAAACGTTGGTCAGCTGGAACTAACAGTCCCACAGCACCGAGCACCACAGGAAGCAGAATCCTGAAAGGATCTTTCACAGATACCTTAATACCACGCTACCATCTGAATGTTGCAGCAGAAATCAAGACTTATCACAGCAGGCAGCATTTTCTAATCTTCTGTGGTCTAATTTTGGTGAGCGTGTGTGTGAATTATACCTTCATTAGATCAGAAGTGTCAGAAATACTCAGCAACAACAACGTTATTATTAATAACAATAATTACAATTATAATTCATAATATACATTTTTAGAAGTTGATAGGGAGACTGCTACCACACTGAAAATCTCCCGTTGGCATTAAAGCAGGTCCATGATGGACCTCCACAGAAAATTAGCATTCAAATGTAAATAATCCAGTTTTGTCCAGTTTCAGCCACCAGACACTCTCAGCTTTCACAGTTTGTTTTTTGTGATTTTGTGTGAAATCATAACACAATGTTGTTGTTGACGGCTATTTTTTTTAACATTTACATATGTGTGTGCAAGGAAATGCCGCTTCACTGTAAATGTGTTGGAACCGATTATCAGAGATGTGAATTTGGGAGCTCCGGAAATGCACTTATAAGTACTTGTTTACTGAAGTCAAAGCTTTGTTTGTGGAGAGCACAAGAGTTTTTAAGGATTACAATTTGAATCACCATTACTAGACTAAGCACGCACAGGAATACAAAAACTAACGAAGAGCAGAAATGGACATCTGAGCTCGAAAGCAACAAGGACTTTTTGCCAAGTTACTCATCCAGCGATGGAGCAGTCAAAACCAGCTTTGTGATTTTAAACAGAATCACAGAAAACCCCAGTATCCCACTGTCTGAGGAGTGTTTGGTGGGGTCTGATGGCTGAAGCTCCCTGAGTACATTTGAGAATGCATCCCTCGCCACATGAACCATAAAAAGAGGGGTCAGAGATACTACGGGAAATCTGGAGCTTAGACAACAGACTAGAGAGTTTGACTTTTGATGTCCGTATGAGTTATGTTTTTGATTATCAGTGACAGTGAACTACACCCTGTAGGAGATCCAGTGTTGGTGGATGAGACAGAAGCTGCATCCTTCCTGTCCCGTTCACTGCTCTATAACAGCTGGGACTTTGAGCTGGTTGTGCCTGGTGATGTGGAGAGGGAGTGCATGGAAGAGATTTGCAACTACGAGGAAGCCAGAGAGATTTTTGAGGACACTGCGAAGACGGTGACTCTTCTTTGACTGTAGAACCTGTTTTTAATCTGGAGTCTTAGAATGAAAAACTATCAGTTTAATTTAACAATTATTTACACGTTTATCACCTAAATATACATGTTTTTTTTTTATTTTAATATTTAAAATACAAAACCTTTTCTCTTAGTATTTGAGCAATTTGACTTAACTTATTCAAGGTGACCTCTTCATTTAATCTTCATTTGCTTCCATTTCTAGGAAAAATTTTGGAAAACGTACACCAATCAAGGTAATACTTTAGCATCACTATGCTAACCTTTTCATTTCATTGTTCAAATGTGCATACTAATGACGAATGTATTTTTTGTAGTAGTTGGGATGACACTTTCTTTTTTCCATATTGCTATTTTTTGTCGATTGTATATTTTGTATATTTTCTAATTTTGCTGTTTTATCTACGTCTTCAAACCTCCAACAGTATCACGACTGAAGTCATTGCTGTAGTGATTGGCTACAGATTGTCTGACTGAGTAACAGGAGAACTATTGAAGAAACATTTTTTGAGTGGGGTGATGATGTTTGTCTTTGAAGGTAGTGCAAACAGACTGGACGTGTCAGGTCTGGTGGCAGGGATCCTGGCTGTACTAGTGTCTGCTGTAATTGCCACGGTGCTGGGAGTGTACTGCTACAAAGCCAAGAAAAAGGGTGCACGGAGGTCTGGCCGGTACGTTTGCTCCGATGTGGATCATCTGGTAACAGAGAAATGTGGAACAAAGTGACACCCTAACCGACACCAGTAACATTTCCCAGTAAAGTCTTTTAAAAACCAGTAGACCATTAAAAAAAATACAAAGTAGACAAGAAGACAATATTAATCCCTTAATCTTAATCCAGAGTTTGTGCAAATTTATAATTCTTTATTGTTATTTTTCCCTTAAAGGTCCAGGGGATGTGGGAAAGTAACACAAAGTGTCCGGGTTGAAAAAAGGAGACATGAGGGCAGAATTGTTTATTAAAGTTCATTAATATTTTTATTAGTAATTAAACCAAAAGAGATGGACAAACCACTGTCACCTTAAAAAATGAAAGAACAAAACCCAGGTATGGCTCACTAAAAATTGAAGCAAGTCAAAAAACTTTAAATGACAGAAAAATACAGAACTCACAGTCGTAGCATGGATGCATCAGAGAGCAACTTGGGGTTAGTATCTTGTCCAAGGATATGTGGCTATGTGTCGACCAGAGAAACCAGGGCTTGAACCACCAACCTTCTGATTACTAGATGACTTGCTCTACCGCCTGAGCCATAGTCACCCCATCAAGGCTCACTGGGACTAGAACTCTCCTTTTTTGGACCTAAGTACTTTTGCTTTAATGGTGAGTAGAGTCAGCTGTACCAGAATCACAGCAAAGATTTCTGGCACAACTTCATCTGCTTCCAAGGTGCATGGAGAGGATGAAAGAATTCACAAAGCAGGAACTCCAGCAACACTTAAGGGAAGATGAACAACTTTAATAATTGACCAACGCGTTTCGGCTTGTGGCCTTCATCAGGGTCACAAGCTGAAACGCGTCGGTCACTTATTAAAGTTGTTCATCTTCCATCCAGAATCAGAAAACTTTATTGATCACTAAGGAAATGATGTAGGTTACAGTTGCTCCAAGACACTAACAGACTAAAAAATTAAACAATACAATTTGTCACAGATTTTACAAATTTAAGAAACAGCACTAATTTATGCAAATCACTCAGTTATACCTATAAGGATTAGGAATAGGTGGCACCTAAGGCAGGGCACATGCTTAGTGTCTGACCTCACAGATGTGCTTCAGGAAAAATGGTCGAAACCTCCTGAACCTTCTCTGGAAAACCTTCCCAGAAGAGTTGAAGCTGTTATAGCTGCTAACGGTGGGCCGACATCATATTAAACCCATGGATTAGAAATGGGATTTTAGCCCAGTTTACATGACCAAATACAGGCAGACGACTAAATACTTTTGGCAATATAGTGTATAAACATTTTCACGTTTTTATGTTTGTTTATTAGCAATACAGCAACTAAAGGGGTTTAAAATTGGCGTGTTGTGCTGTGTGCTGTTCCAGACCTCCAGTACAAATTGCAGTAGATGGGCATACATCAGCTCCGGAGACGGTGCCCCTAGGTGGGATCACTGCACCCGGTCTGCCTAGCTACAACGATGCCCTGAACCACAGTGGGCAGCACGATGCTCCACCACCACCATATTCAGGGTAAGTGGAAGGCAAAGCGTGCACACACAAGGAACACTGGAAAGACTGACTACCAAGAGTACTAAGACATTCTGGTGAGAGAAGCACAACACATGTTGTGTATTTATACACGGGAAGGTGACTAATTGGAAACAGGTGTAACAAATTCAACACAAGTGAAACTGATTGAGTAAAGACACAATTACAAAGAAGGGAAAGCAAGCAGGTTGCAGATGAGTGTTTAATTTAACTGTCAAATGTACTCATGTTTGCAGTAAATGAAATGGCATACAAATTTGAAATATTTGTATAGATATTGGCACTCGGTGTCCCAGGCAATGTCTAAATAACTTTGGTCCACTTATCTAGAAGATGAAGAACATGGAACCATCCATATATGCACTACACTGATTATAGTATGATAATCAATGACAATCATGATGCGAGAAAGTCTATATGAGTGGTGTAAAGTGGTGTATGCAGTGGTGTTTGCAAGTGTATGGTATGTGTTGTATGTGCACATCGAAAATGAAATGATACTTCAAACAATACCAAATGTGTGTGATGGCATGAAGAAAGCAATCACACATTCAATTCAATTCAATCCAATTTTATTTATACAGCTCAAAATCACAACAACAGTCATATTGTGCAGTAGATCGTACAATAATACATAGAGAAAAACCCAAAAATCATATGACCCCCTATGAGCAAGCACTTTGGCGACAGTGGGAAGGAAAAACTCCCTCTTAACAGGAAGAAACCTCCAGCAGAACCAGGCTCAGGGAGGGGCGGGGCCATCTGCTGTGATTGGTTGGGGTGAGAGAAGGAAGACAGGATAAAGACATGCTGTGGAAGAGAGACAGAGGTTAATAACAGATATGATTCAATGCAGAGAGGTCTGTTAACACATAGTGAGTGAGAAAGGTGACTGGAAAGGAAAAACTCAATGCATCATGGGAATCCCCCGGCAGCCTACGTCTATTGCAGCATAACTAAGGGAGGATTCAGGGTCACCTGGTCCAGCCCTAACTATATGCTTTAGCAAAAAGGAAAGTTTGAAGCCTAATCTTGAAAGTAGAGATAGTGTCTGTCTCCTGAATCCAAACTGGAAGCTGGTTCCACAGAAGAGGGGCCTGAAAACTGAAGGCTCTGCCTCCCATTCTACTTTTAAATACTCTAGGAACAACAAGTAGGCCTGCAGAGCGAGAGCGAAGTGCTCTAATAGGGTGATATGGTACTACAAGGTCATTAAGATAAGATGGGGCCTGATTATTTAAGACCTTGTATGTGAGGAGCAGGATTTTGAATTCTGGATTTAACAGGAAGCCAAAACAGGAGAAATCTGCTCTCTCTTTCTAGTCCCTGTCAGGACTCTTGCTGCAGCATTTTGGATCAGCTGAAGGCTTTTCAGGGAGTTTTTAGGACTTCCTGATAATAATGAATTACAGTCGTCCAGCCTGGAAGTAATAAATGCATGAACTAGTTTTTCAGCGTCACTCTGAGACAGGATATTTCTAACTTTAGAGATGTTGCACAAATAGTTCAGTTCTCTTATTTGCTTTCAAACTAACTGCACCCCCGTCTTTCTAAAAACCTTTTTTTTCATAGGAACGGAAACAGCTGGACGTTCATTGATCATGCTGCTATTCACAAAGTTTTTCTTCCTGTCTTTGACCACAGGGGTGCGCCGTCGGTATCTGCTGATCCAGGTGACAATGAATGAAAGCCCTGCAGGTCACTGTGTGAAACCTTGACACTGATGGTTTGGGGAAAATTTCTGGTTGTTTTTTAAAATATACATATTTTCCTTAGGAGTGCAGTTCAAAGACAGTCCCAAAGTGGACCGTAGCTAATCATTTGTCACTAGTCTGATCACTTAAGACTTCGTTTTTGTGCTGTGTTTGTGCATTTGTGTTCAAGAAAAACCAAGATGCATTTTATATAATAAATCATGTAACAATTTCACATGCCTCCAGTCATTGTATAACTTGTTGTGACTTGCAAAGCCAGCAAATAAGCATGCAAGTAGTAGATTAAATTAGAATCACGAGGAAGTTCTTCTGGACATGTTTGCAGCCTTTGTGTTGTTTGTCATAGAAAGGTAAAACTGCTGTAGAAGCTTAGTTTTTGTTTTGTGTTTACAATGGTCTACAGCACACTGCGAAGGCGTGCATGCTTGTAAGAGAGAAGGCGATCACGCCAGCCAAGTCATTCTTCTTAAAAATGGCGTCATGTGAACAAAACGCAAAAAGAGCGAGTAAGCTGCAGCTATCGGAGCAGCGTGAATATAATTTCTCTTACTAAAGCTGCGACGTGGAGCATCTGTTCGGCTTAACACGAGAGACAATAGACAGTTAAATATACGGGGAGAGGAGGGGGGAGGAGGTGCTCCTGTCCGCCGCGGCTCCCCACACCGCCCCCGATCCCCACTCAGTCTACAGGCTTGTCAAGCAGAGGAATAAACAGAATCTGGCGCTGGAAGTGAAGATATCCCTCCCTCCCTCCCGCTCACTATCTGTGCATCTTCATCCAGCTCTTTCTTTCATGGAGAGGAATTATCCCGCTTCGGGCTTCGGAGATCTGGGGACTGGGACGGGATGGAGTTACGAGAGATCGGCCAAAGCAAGGTAAGCTTCGGTGGCCGAAGCATGGGGAGCGCTGTTTTCTGACTGCCGGTAAGCTTAAGAGGCTCTGACAATGCCGTGGCATAGCGCTGACTGCGCCGAGTATTTAGCCCGGCTGCACGGCCACCAGTCTCGGGTACAGCCAGCCGTTATTTTATTGGGGGGAAGGTTAACAGTGATGCGAAGACGGACAGGGGTGAACCGCGGGTTGGTAGAGGACGGTTTCGTTATTGAACAAACCAAAACAGTCCCCCCACATACACACACATGTATGAGTACATCAGTGTTCATCACTGCATTGTCTCCGCTGCACACGAACACAAGCATGACAGCCACGGTCACCGGGCATAGTCCACACATGAAAGCGTGTATGCAAACGAAACACTGTGCCAAACACAGCGCAGTCATGGATACACGAGCCTTTATTCAGTGAAACTAACGCACTATTGCCAGTTCTCTGTAAAAGAGAAACTAATTCATTAACAATAGAACCCAGTGCGGTTGTTTGACTACAACACACAGGCTGGCAGCTACTATTAAGCTGACATTAGCCGCTATCATTAGGCATCTTGAGCATTACCCAGTGTCTGACAGCACATTTCTCCGGAGCAGACAGCCTGTCCCCGTCACATTACCAACCTGCCCAATAAGGCGGTGACTTCAATCTTAAATAAGAAAAAGCAAAGAAATTCCGCTGCAGGCAGTGATCAGCTGATTCCTTATATGGCTGTGCTGTTGTATAAAACACGGTCTTATTAAAGTTAGCAAGCTCCTGTTAGCCTAGCTGCACATTAGTGGTTGCCTTGGCAACAACAACAGTCTCAGAGCGCTTCTCTGTTAGCAACGGCTCTTATTAAGTCTGGCAGTATGACTGTGATTCCAATAGATTAGATACAGATTTATAAAAACAAGGCAAAGACTGATTCTTATGCCATCATGTGTATAATATTTGTCTTCATATTTTAAATGTAACGACATGAAGTCAGAAGTAAAGTCTTGGTCAGATGTTCATGTAATAACGTACACATGTACACAGCAGCCTTTCAGTGTCTCGCAGTGTAAACATTACATCAGACAACTCTTGTTCCCAGTGTCTTTTCAGTGAATCCCTTCAGTGAAATAAAAAAAAATCACTCTCCGTTGAAAAGCACTTATTCTTGATTCCCCCGAGATGCTGCATTTGACTCCTCTCAGTGTTAGTCTCCTCCTGGGACTAGAGTGAAATGGGTGCACGCAGCACCTCCTTGTTTGCCTGCCACTCATAATAGACACGTAATAAGACATCTGTTGACTGGAGCTCATGACTAATGTTTCTTCACTAGTCTGTAAATGGACTGCTTCTTATAGAGCATAATAGACACATTTTTACTCTGAGCATACAACTAATTCATTCACCCAAGAACTTTTTCTAACATTCATACACATTCACACTCCAAAGGATGCATTGCCCAAGGACACTTGACATGCAGATTGGTGGAGCCTGGGATCGAACCACCAACCTTCCAGTTAGTAGCTGACCTGCTCTACCACCTGAGTTACAGCCACCCACCCCGCAAGTCTGTATTGGGCTGAGCTGTGTTTTAGCTCAGTGAGATGAGCAGCCGTTCTGAGACTGGGAGGCTGGAGTTCAAATCCCGCTTATGGCAACATTTCTTTCAGTTCACAGTTAAACTTTTTAAACTATTTTCAGCACAAATCCCAGCTTTTTCAGCTGTTTTCAGCAAAAACCTCTTTCCAGCAAAAATTCTGCTGATTCACCTCTTTTCAGCAGAATTTTAAATCTGGGACTCTCCACCATTTGACCCTTAGAACTGAAGAAGCTTCTCGGATGAGAGGTGAAACGTCTTCAAGCAACTCAAAGAAGTCCAGACGCTTTTCTTTCCAAGCTCCTTAGTCTCTCATTCCTTATATCAAGACTGGAGATCACACTACTGATTTCAGTTCATTTAATATGTGAGTGCACAGATTCATTCTCAACTGGACATAAACGATGATCAAAGGTTGTATATACTGTATGATGAAGTCATCCAATCCCAGCCTCCAACACAGTGCGCTGAATCTTAGCTTTGAATGTCCAGTATATTCCAATCAGTGCAATTTCAGCATTCACTGAACCTACAGTATCTACACCTGTGTGGCAAATGTCTGGTAAAGACACAGATAATGAAATTTAATTATTAATACAATATACATCATGAAAAATGAAAGCTGAAATTGATTCAGTTTAGTACTTTTCTCTGTGTGCTCTGTGATTATATTCAGCACTTTCCACTTCTCCCCCAAAACATGCCTTCCTTCTAAAGTTGTCATTTCAAGAATATTTTCTGTGTTGAGCTGTGCATGACTTGATGTTTGTCACATGAGTCACGGTCATCCTAGTGGGCCCTGGTACTGTCATTATTATGTTCTCTGCAGACAGTTTTGGCTGATGCATATTTGTGCCATGATACGCTGTGTCCAGGCAGGAATTGGACCCAAATGCCTGTGTCTGCCACCGGCTCACTCCTTGGTGGCTGCTTATCGGGGCCTGGAGCCTGGGGCTCGCTCGGGCACCTTCGGAGGTGGGGTGCCCCCGGCCTCTCGGCCTGGGGCTCGGTCACTCAGGCACGGCTGGCTGCCGGCGGAGCTCACGGGCGCGTCACTGCAACTCCCCCTGGCTTCTGCTCCGCGGCTGCTGAGTGAGCCCTCATCTGGGACTCTCCTCAGCTCTTTCTGGGACAGTGGCGCGGCTGCCCCTCTGTTGGTCTTCCTTGGTCTCTTGTGTTCTGGGGGCCTCTGGATGTCTGGAGTTTTGATCTCCTCCATACCTGCTTCATGCCCTGGAGGACGGGGCTGTGGCCCCCCCCCCCACACCCTCTAGCAGATCATTACATGAAGGAACCTTTTAAAAAACAAAAAACAAGCGCGTCCATGCTCACAGGTGTACACACGGGTGATCACACCCACAAACTACACCCTTTTTGGCTCCTACCTCAAAGCACACTGTGTTCTGTTGATCTTACGTGCTGCACAATAATGTTTAATATTTAGTATTTACTGTTACATTCCCATAGATCATCGTGATGTTGTTTATTGTATTGCTCTCTTTTTCTTCTTTCTTTCTCAACAGGTGATCCAGGTGATTGATAGATGCATTTTTTGTCTGCTTATTTTGTTGGTTTTTGTTTTTTGCCCTTTATCCCCATCCCTCTTCCCCGCTGTTTTTCTTTCCCTTTCTTTCTCCCCTTTGTTTTCCCCACTCAAGTCTGTCCTGTATTTAACAAGTGGAATAAAAAAAAAGGTGAATCAAATAGACCATTACGGCAAGGCCGGGATGGTCCATTTGGTAAAGTAAATCCGTTGGGCATCTTTCTTCGCCTTTAGACAATAATTCTGATGCAAAAGAACCAAACGGGACAGGCAAGAAAAAAAAAAAAAGGAATTGGACCCAAATGCAAGCTCACGGAGCTGGGAAATACTAACTCGGAGAGACACAGGGAAAGTCACACAGTTTGAGGAAGGACGTGACACAGAACTGAGGGAGACACAGACATAAATACACAGAAGGATAACGAGGGACGTGGGAGCACATGGGGAGCACAGGTGACACTGATAATCTTAATGAGACAGGGCAGGCGCAAACACAACGTGACGTACACTGACGGGAGACTATCAAAGTAAAACAGGAAGTACACAGAGACACAGACAGGAAGGGAAGAGAGAACACAGGGAGAGCACAGACATAGCAGGCTGGGGAAAACACAAGGAGGAGAAATGAGGCATGGGAACTCACAGATACACGGAGGGGGGACACAAGGGGTAAGGAAACGAGGGGCAATCTAATATGCAACATCTAAACAGAATAACCTAGTGACTCAGCTACGCTCCAATCCCTCCATATTGTGGCCAATCAGATGCCAGGATATAGGATAATATCATTATGTGAAAAACAGAGAGGGTGAGAGACGCGACAGTCAAGTGGAGCGTGCGTCTGTCCTCTCAGTGAATGAGTGAGACAGTAGACAGCGGTGAGGAGGGCTGTGCGAGAGCAAAAACACATAAATGTGCCTGACACCCGTAAACGAAGCAGCAGCTGGCTGCAGTTTAAAGACTTTTTTTGTCTCTGTCTTGGTCTCGATACCCTCTGGTCTTGGTTTAGGCGGTCTTGACTACAGGTCTAAAGTGAAGACATGGCTGTGCATTGCAAAGTCATTAATTGCACATGAGTTCCAGCGCGTCATGGACTAAAGTAAAACAGTATGTTGGATGTGCCACGCAATGCTCAATTACTTTGGTGGGAACTAGTGTGTTAGCGCAGTTAGCTCGTTAACGGAGATTTGCTGTGTTGTGGCATTAACGTCATTTCAACGAGATTTACGCTGACAGCACTAGTGGGAACACAACGAATATGACTGCACATTTACTCCGACATCATCCTAGTGCAAAGACAAAAACAACAAGCATGCTACTAACTTTAGCCGAGTCATTTAGACAGCCGTTAGCACAGGATTCTCCTTATGCTGCTGAGAATATAGCCCAGAAGAAGCGGATAGTATAGCTTTTATTTTGGAAAGAGACATTTCTCTGTAATAAACTCTCTTTTCCAAAGATGAGTGATTCCTCAATCAGATACAGGGCTTGCAATATCGCTAGCCCGACGTCCCGGGGCTAGTGATTTTTCCAGTCGGGCTACCAAAATCTATCTCTTCCCTGCCCGTCGGCCTATCGTAGGAAGGAAAAATATATGTCAATGCTTTTGCATTCTTTCGGAAATGTAGCTGGGTAATTATGTCATTGGCATCGATGAGCCACTGTCAATATGTGACATTGAAATCGCGTTTGAATTTGCGCTTGTTTTTTTGCTTTCACTTTGCAATCGTGCGAACTGTGTATAGAGAGCGACAGCACTGATCTGTGAGTGATGATAATTTGCGCACCAATTCCTCTGACATCGTCTTATTAATCGTTAGCTTACTATGCAAACATGACAAGTGAAATCTCCTGCAGCTTAAACATGTGAGAGGTTGATCGCGCAGAGAATCACTGAGCTTATGTGAGTGCCTGTGTAAAAGCAGCAGGATATATATTTCAGTTCTGCTGAGCCAAATAAGACAGGTCAGGGTGAAGAAGTGACAGCCAAAGAAAAGCTTACCACAAAACGGAGAAGTTATGACAAATCAGACTACAAGGTAGACCCTACAATAATACATAGAGAAAAAAGAAGAAAAATGTTTTGAGTTTCTTCACTGACCTGGGTGACACTTTTAGAGAATTGACCCTGTAGCGAGATCTGGTCAGCAGCAAGTGGCTAAATTCCAACGATTCAAAGGGAATTGCAATTCCCGGTGTAGAATTTCGACCAGAGACAAGAGGATGTCGCCAATGTCTTCACCGGGTGGTGATGTTGTTTTCGGGGAGTCTTCTGGGCAATTTCTCTGAACATGGTGTCTCGTTCTTGGAAAGAGGAACTCTGTGCCTTCTTAACATCGAAGCACTAGTCAGTGTATTCCTGGAGAGCATCCAAATTGTCCTCGCTGGCCTTCAGAGTGTTGGAAATGATTATGCAGATGTGTTATCTGTCAATTGTTTGGTGTATTTTAAGCTTGAAAAATATGTGTTTAATTCTGAGCCACCATTCATTTTTTCCCCCACCATGTCTCTGCTTACTCTGGATGGCATTATATTGGGGTCCAGTAATACTTTGTGGAGTCTTCCTGTTTTTATCTTGGTAATTCTTGTTCACTGTGTCTTATGTTTAGTTTTACTTCAGCGACACAAGGACACGTACACATACACAGTGTTGCAGAGTTGGAGATGTTTCATTTAGAGCTTTCTTTAGTGAGATTACTGGTGCAGCTTTTCTGCTATCCAACTCCTGGGACGGCTTTCCCTCCTGTGCCACTGACTTCCTGATAAAGGGAGTGTCTGATTGTCCGATCACCACCAGCTGCCCTGCCAGCCTTTGAGTTTATCTTTTGTCTTCCAAGCCCTGCATTTGGGTCCAGATCCTGCCTGCCACACAATGGTACCATGACTGGTGTCCTCTGTTAAGAGTATTCAAGTACTAAGACTGAGCTTGAAATTAAAACAGTTTTCTGTGATCCAAGCTTTCCAATCTGTTAATGAACTTTGTTTTTCCAAACTAGCTGTGTTTTGTGTTCACAGCCTGGTGACTGTGAAAACGAGCTGGGTATCTTTGAGTCCAACATGAAAATTCAGGCTTTATTTTCTAAGCCAGTCTGTGTTAATTCTGAGTTTTGTTGTTAAAAACTGTTTTCTGCTCCTGAGCTGGCGAAATCAGACACTGTTTCTCTGTGTTGGGGTCTCGATAAAAACTGTACCTCAACTGGTATCTCCAGCGACCTCCAAGTGTACTTGGAGTATCCCGTTTGCTTGAGTTGGCTGCATGTCCTGCTCCAGCACCCTTGAGTATCTTGAGTATCCTGCATCCTCAGAGTGTCCCGAGTATCCAGAGCCCACCTTGCCAGAACCTGTGGTTTCAACACTGCCAGAGCACAAGGATTTGCGCCTCAATGACAGGCCATTTACCAAGATTCTGGAGGGGTTCTGCCTCCTCCATCATCACCACACTCCTTCCAAATCATCTGTTTCCTTGTCGCCGTCATCAGCTGCCAGCTAAGGCACGGTGCCCCATCACCTCTGCTGATGTCAGTCCCTAGCCAAGCCTCCAGAGGGTCTTCTTTGACATAGTTCCTGGTCTCCAGAGGTCCTGGACCAGAGGGTCTCTTATGATGCAGTTGCTCGACCATCAGATGAGTTCCACCTCAGCCTCTCCTCTCTGGTCTATCCTCCTGAGGGGTCCCATCTTTGGTGCTGGCCTCTTTCACACTGCCCGCCAGCCAAGCCTTCTGAGGGGGTCCATCTCTGCTGTTGCCAGTGTCCCGTCTGGCTTCCACTTTCACTGGCCTCCTAAGCATCCCCTTCACTCCTGGGGCACCCTGTGAGGATCCAGCTTCCTGTCAACCTCAGACTTCAGACGTTTTGTCAAGATAGTGTAGATAGTTTGTCTACTTTACTTGAAGAACTTCTGAAAGGGAAGACTTTGCTGAAAGGAAGTCTTCAGTAAGATCTCCGATCTGTGCCACACAAGTTGATGGCTGAAAAGTTTGCTACATGTTTCGTAGTAGACTGGAAGGTACGGGAATAGTTGACTCACCCTTTTAATCTTATTTGCCTTTCTGTTGTTTTGTATATATTCCTCTAGACTGTATATATTGCTTTTGTTGGCTATTTATTTTTGATGTCTTTTTAAAAAAAATATTATTCTTGCACCGTTGGTGTCGAGCACCTATAATTTTGTTATACATGTACAGTCACATTAAAGGGCTATTCTATTCTATTCTATTCTATTCTATTCTATTCTATTCTATTCTTTGTTATCATTACCATTATTTTTTGTTCTTCTGATTTTTTTTAAAGATAAACACTGTGTGGATTTGTTGACTGTGTAGTAGGCCTCATGGGTGGGCAGGTAGGGATGGGAACATTCTTTGTACAACAACTTTCATATAGCCATTCTGAATACCTGGTCCATGCTTGAATTACTTATAAGCTTGCAATTCGTTATTACCAAACTATTTAAAAAGCCCCCTGAAAAGTATTTTGAAGAAGACATTTTGAAATGAAGAAATTTTATATTTCGAGAATATACTTTTTTTTTAAAAGTATATTATATATACAGATTAAATGTAGCAATTTTATGAATTTTACTGATGTAATCAAATGTTTTGGTGTACAACAATAGAATCAAATTAAACTGTTAATACACTTATACTTGTCATGTCATGAATATTATTGGGGTCTTTACTAAAACAAACAAACAAACAGTAATTTCATTCACATTACTTGTTAGTTTTCCTAAAAGTAATGCAGCATGTTACTGAATTTCTCACTGGAGAAAGTAGTGTACTTATTACATTACTTATTACATTACTTTCACGTTATTTTGTAAGATAACCTGCAGTGCATTATCACATAATAGACCTTTTTCACATTTTTTTTTTTATCGGAAGTTGCTCATAACAAGCAGCAGGACATCCTAATATGTAGTGATAAGTAGATAGTAGATTTCTTCTTTGCAGGTCAGAAGAAATGGCACCGTGTAAATATCAAAGTTTTGCAGCATGCCAGGCTGTTCTTGTTGTACACAAAAACAGCCCTACTTATCTTTTCATTCATTCCTGGTTGGGACAGCCGTTAAGAAGAAATAGATACAAGTGATCAGAAGACAGGAGGTGCTGAATTTGCACTTATGCAATAGACATAAATGCAATAAGCAAAGAAGATTATTTCAGTGGCTGCACAATCAGTTGTCAAAAAAGCAGTGTTGTCCCAAGCCTTTTCTCTTAAAAAAGTTCTACTCCACCACTGAAAAGCAGTCATTATATGAAATGACGAATAAACGTCAATCTGCGTCATCTTAGCCTGGTGAAGGTAGCGATATGGCTGCTACTGCTGTGAAGCTGGATCATGACTGCGTGATACACCCATCCGCTGGTAAGCTTTTGCCTCATGGATATTAGGTTGTTCAATGTGTATGGTAATGTTATATGTACTGTTAAATAATTTACTGTTAAATGCCTCTCAGCCCAAACAACAACTCATCTGTTACATAACTTGTTCACAAAATTCACGTAGCAGTATCTAGCAGTACGTTTGTAACTAGCCTGTTCGGAGTCTTCCATGTTAATTAGGTAATATGCATGCACTCACAGATTTTAATCAATCCACATACATATTTCAGTGACATTCACTTGTCAAGTATTGTAAATATGTTATCTTAGTAGTATTTTAGGATCTTTATCTTGCAATATAAAGTGCCTTGAAGCAACTGTTGGGATTTGGCGCTAGCTGAAAAAAACAAACAAACCCAAACTGAATTGAAGTGAATTATCAGTTTCATCAGTTTACTGCATTGTAACAGCTGCTTTCTAGCTGTTGGGGATTCTGGGAGTGGAATCTGCAGGCATGTTGTTAACGAGATGTTTTGGTTATGATTGCTCTTCTGTGGTCTGTTCACAGGTAGTGGAAATATGCCAAGACTATTATTTTATTGTATTTAATTTCTTTATCTCCACAGGTGCGGATGAGGCTGGGAATCTAAGACCTGGAAACCAGGTTGGAAGACGTAGTTCTGCCATCTCCTGCCCTGTTCAGCCAATAGTATGCATCAGATGGACAAATAAAACTCTGCACTAAATTTCCATCCAAGTGTCTTTAGGATCTTTTGCATAATCTACTTCTCAACTAGTGTACTGGACCAAAACAAAGAAGGTAGGTGAGAAAGCCTGCCTGACCCTAACCCTTCCCCAAAGCATAACATGAACCGATGAGTTTCTGATATACTCCATGAAGGGTACTGCTGATATTAAGGAGCAACTCCTTGTTTACATGTTTAAACTGTGCATTGCCACAGTCAGGAGAAATACCATTACCTGGGCCAATTATCTTTGCATTGTGTTCATTCTCACTTCATATCTAGAGAAGCAGGGAAAAAGTCAAGCCCGCCATGTCCCTGAAATTCTAGGTGTGCCAATGTCAGGTTCATGTTGGACTGCACAGAGATCACCCTGGAGACAACCTCTTCCCTGACCTTACAGTGACGAGCATTCTTTAATTTACAAAAACAGGACAACATTGAAATGGCTGATTGTAGTGTCTTTAGCAAATAACCACATGGGAAAAGGTGAGAGGTTATAAAGGCAAGAGCTTAGTTCAATTTAGTGCAAAGTACAAATGCATGAGTGTGTTATAATAGTACAGGTCTAAGTTAGCCTTCAATTCAACAATAAATACTTCATCAAACTCTTTCCACAGTTAAGCTTGTTTCGGGTATCAGTGACAAGGTTGTGTCATACCAGTCCTATAATTGCCATTCTGGCCTGAACTCGCCAGTAGTGGTCAAGTAGAGGATCCAAATGCAAACTCTTGGAGACAAAGGCAGACTGACATAATATATACACAGGAGGGTGATTACGTGAGTGGAGTCAGCTGGGAGTTAGACAAAACGACAGATGGGAAGCAAACTGAACATAAAGCACACATGACAAGAGACTATCAAAATAAAACAGCAAACAGAAACACTGACAGACTAAGAAACATAAGCTTGACACAGACAACAGGTAAACAAAGAAAGAGATGACGGACTTGGAAGATACGAAATGACAAAATACAGAGGTCACTGTAAGAGGACAGGAGGGAGACACTAAAGCAGTGGTTCTTAAGCTGGGTTTGATCGAACCCTAGGGGTTCGGTGAGTCGGTCTCAGGGGTTCGGCAGAGCCTCCGCTGTGACATGCACGGCTCATTTTGCGCACCAGTAAAAAGCATGAATGTCTTGAATTTGAAAAAAATCATATTTTATTTTTCACTAAAGAGGGGTTCAGTGGCTGCATGAAACTGGTGGGGTTCAGTACCTCCAACTAGGGCTGGGCCATATTATACCGTTCACGGTAATACCGGTATAATGTTAGGCAACGATAGGAAAATGAAATATCGCGATAGAATGGGAGTAAAACGCGCATGCGCAGTGCCTTTGTTTTCATACGCACATGGCCGATTGTTGAGTGAAACAAATGAACCAGAATTGGTTTGTAAAAATGGTGCAACTTCAGTGATGTGGAACTGGTTTGGTGTTTGTCCGTCAGATACACAACAAAGCACATTTTTTTGCAGAACATGCAAGCGGCCGTTGTCATTGTCATATTTGTCGGACTAAGATGCTCTTAAATCTGGGAGTAATCTGGGTCCTAAACTCCGTATTCTTCAGGTCAAACAACACTGCAGCATCACTTAGAGTTAAAAACTGTCTAAATTCTTTCATCTTTAATAAAACGATCAGCATTGCTGCTTTACCAGGTGTAACTATAAAGTTTAACTTCCAGGCATCCATGAAAACAAAAGTTATTACATTTAACGGAGTTAGAAGTTAGCAGGAAGCTAGCGGAAGTTAGCTCGCTAGTTTCGCTAGTTACCTAAGCATGATATTGCATGTTCTGACGGAGAGATTTCTGAAAAAAATCAAACGTACAGCTCTGCTATCACTTCCAACATAAATGAAGACAGGAAACTAAACAGCAGTGACGTTTGTAGGGTTACTGAAGTTGGGCTAGCTGGTATATAATGATGTGCTACGTAATCGCTAGCGACACAGCTATGTTAGCATAACATAAACAGTGAAGCTGGAGGACGAACACTAACACTTTTCCACTTATAAAAGTTAACGTGAAGGTTCTTCATGGTTAGAGACAAATGCAATCGCATGGCAGGATACTGTAAACGGACCAAACTTCAGTCAGGAGAACAACTGAGATAATCCATCCACAATACGAGGTTAGTCATTAATATACTGCAACAACATGGGAATAGAGCAGCTGCCAGAGAATTCAACATTAATGAATCAATGGTACAGAAGTGGAGGAAGCAAGAAGAATGAATTTAATAAAGTTTGATTTATCTGACTGCTTTGTTTCGCTTAATGTGCCTTATAATCCCGTGCACCTTATGGTGCGAAAAATACGTACTGCACACTGCAGTTTAATGTTGCAAAGCACCTCTTTTTAACTTCAGTGGATATTATACATGGTTATGCTCAGGATATGTCAGCCCATTTCTACTGGAAATGCCTTTTGGTTAAACTTTCAGCAAGGAATTTGCATTTGCACTGTTACATTTTTATAAAGCTTTAATGTACATAAAAACCAGCTTCTTGTTTAAGTGAAAATAAATGGAAGGTTGTCTTTTTGCGCTAGTAATGTTGTGGAGTTGTATTTTGTCTCGCATCAATTATATCGTCGGTTATATCGTTATCGCAAATTTTCAAATATATATCGTGATAAATATTTTTGGCCATATCGCCCTGCTCTACCTCCAACAAGGTTAAGAACCACTGCGCTAAAGGGAACTGATAAATGTAAGACATTTAAACTAGACATACATAATACACAGCGAAAACAATATGGAATAAGCATAACTCATAAACACAGGGAAACCAAGGTATAAAACTAAAACCAAGGAACATAAATAATTTTTTCAAAACTCAGAACAATAAAGAATTAACAAGGTTTAAAAGCTCTAAACACAAAGCAGTGGGTCAAAGACCCAGAACCATGACAGTAGTCCTTGTGTGAATGGCACAGAGTGGCATAGCCATTCTGTATGTTGACGTGAGCTTCCTGGACACGTCATGTTTTAAATACTGCTCTTCACCTCAACAAGCCCAAACAGAGGCGACTATAAAGGAATTTAACACGCTAAAGCTGGTGGGCCTGAATGTCACACCAGAAGGTCTGAATCAGAGCCCAGGGCAAAGACACTGAGCAAGTCTAATCAAACAAATTTATTCCCATTTTAAAAAATTAAACAATAAAACAAATGTTCTTTTAAAACTAAAATCCAACACAAACCCTCAATAAAATTGTCCTGAAAAACCCCTGGCCTGGCTAATCTCCATAGGAGCCCTCACCACCAATAGGGCTGCAGCCAGCGAATGACAAACAGTACTCACAGACACAGGTACAGGTTTACCTCTGCCCTGGTGTCGATCGTTGTTTCCCACTGCTCGATGGCCGTGCCGTGTTGGTGGACCCATCTTCACGCAAGCCTTTTCACCTGGTGATCAGGCAGCATGTCCTTCTCTCTCTCTCACCTGGCTTATACGTGCTCCTACTTTCTAGAGTCTGGGCCCTCATCCCTTTTTTGTGCTCGGACAGTTTTTTTAACAGGTCCTTTCAGCAGCTGATAGGCCACCTCAGGGCACACCCACACCTCAACAGGTGTTAACCAGTTTGTCCGTTGTCCACCCAGTCCACAGTGGATTAAAACACTACAAAACAAATATTAAAAATACAAATCATGCAAATAAAATCAAAACACACATCTCAGCAGCTGGGGTCTTTACTGCAGAATCCTGCTCCTCATACCCCTTGTGGCAACAGCATAGCTCCTGAAAATGACTGGAAGTCAGCCATGCTTTGCGTTGCCGTGCCCATACAAGACATACAGACTGCTGCCTGGTTCCCTTCTGAATTTCCCAGGACATTTGTAGTCAAACTTGAAGGGAGTAGAGAAGCATAAACAGATGTAAACTTGGGCAAAATGGACCTCTGAAAAAGTGCTGGATCAAAGAAAAGTCTAGGAACTGTGGAGCCATGTGGTACAGGATGAGGTCACTGGACATATGGATGGACAGTGGTACGTCATGGGGGAACCACGTGGGACAGTCCCAGGATGAGACAGAATCAGTTCCTTCTCAGACTGGCTTAATTTGGTTCCAGATACCATCATCTCAGGGTCAGAAATCTGTCCTAGAACAAAAGAGTGAAGACATATACAAGGCATATGTAGTTCATATTTAGTTACTGATCACACAGAGGGAATGTTCTAACACTTCACACACAATAGTGAAAATATTAGTGTTAAACATTACTAGTGGTTAGTCACAACCATATGAACCTCTTTAAACAATAATGAAGCTTATGATTAAGTTCAATAAGGAAGATCTGTAATCACTCATCTACCTGCTTTCCTGGGTGTTTGACTGCTTTTCGGTTTACACCTCTACTGCTTTCCCACACTGTCGATCTCAATACTGACATCATCACTCTGGTCCAATCATCAATCAAACTCGCTTTGCAAGGTTTAAATCTGGGCTCCGCACATTCTCCCCTTCAAACACCTCAGCTAGAGCTCTATTCAAGCCTCTATCTTCTTCGTCTCAAACAACAGCGTTCTTGACTCCGGAGGGTCCTGTACTAAATCACTGCTGGGATTCCATCCATCTTCATCCATCTTCATCCGCTTTGTCCGGGGCCGGGTCGCGGGGGCAGCAGCCTAAGCAAAGAGGCCCAGACCTCCCTCTCCCCAGCCACCTCCTCCAGCTTATCCGGGGGAATACCAAGGCGTTCCCAGGCCAGCCGAGAGATATAATCTCTCCAGCGTGTCCTGGGTCTTCCCCGGGGCCTCCTCCCGGTGGGACATGCCTGGAACACCTCACCCAGGAGGCGCCCAGGGGGCATCCTTGTCAGATGCCCGAACCACCTCAGCTGGCTCCTTTCCATGTGGAGCAGCAGCTGCTCTACTCTGAGCCCCTCCCAGATGGCTGAACTTCTCACCCTATCTCTAAGGGAGAGGCCAGCAACCCTTCGGAGGAAGCTCATTTCTGCCGCTTGTATCCGCGATCTCGTTCTTTCGGTCACTACCCACAGCTCGTGGCCATAGGTGAGGGTAGGGACGTAGATCGACCGGTAAATTGAGAGCTTCGCTTTTACACTCAGCTCCCTCTTCACCACGACGGACCGGTGCAGCGTCCGCATTACTGCAGCTGCAGCCCCAATCCGTCTGTCGATCTTCGGCTCCCTTCTCCCATCACTCGCGAACAAGACCCCGAGATACTTGAACTCCTCCACTTGGGGCAGGAACTCATCCCCGACCCGGAGTGGGCACTCCACCCTTTTCCGGCTGAGAACCATGGCCTCAGATTTGGAGGGGCTGATCCTCATTCCCGCTGCTTCACACTTGGCTGCGAACCGTTCCAGTGCGAGCTGGAGGCCCTCACCCGATGAAGCCAACAGAACCACATCATCTGCAAAAATCAGAGATGAGATTCTGAGGCCACCAAAGCGAAAGCCCTCCGCCACTTGGCTGCGCCTAGAAATCCTGTCCATAAAAATTATGAACAGAACCGGAGACAAAGGGCAGCCCTGGCGAAGCCCATCACCCACCGGGAACGAGTCCGACTTATTGCCGGCAATGCGAACCAAGCTCTTGCAACGGTTGTATAGGGATCGAATGGCCCGTAGCAATGGGCCAGACACCCCATATTCCCGCAACACCTCCCACAGGACACCCCGAGGGACACGGTCGAATGCCTTCTCCAAGTCCACAAAACACATGTAGACTGGTTGGGCAAACTCCCATGCACCCTCAAGTATCCTGGAGAGGATAAAGAGCTGGTCCAGTGTTCCGCGACCAGGACGAAAACCGCATTGCTCCTCCTGTATCCGAGGTTCGACTAACGGACGAACTCTCCTTTCCAGCACCCTGGCATAGACTTTCCCAGGGAGGCTGAGGAGTGTGATCCCCCTGTAGTTGGAACACACCCTCTGGTCCCCTTTCTTGAAGATGGGGACCACCACCCCGGTCTGCCAGTCCACAGGTACTGCCCCTGATCTCCACGCAACATTGCAGAGGCGTGTCAACCAGGACAGCCCTACAACGTCCAGAGCCTTCAGGAACTCGGGGCGGACCTCATCAACACCAGGGGCTCTGCCACCAAGGAGTTGTTTAACTGCCTCAGTGACCTCGCCCCTGGAAATTGGCGGGTCATTCCCCTCATCCCCAGACTCTGCTTCCTCCTCGGAAGACGTGTCAGTGGGATTAAGGAGGTCCTCGAAGTATTCCTTCCACCGCCTGACAATTTTCTCAGTCGACGTCAGCAGCGCTCCGCCAGCACTATACACAGTGCAGGTAGAGCACCGCTTTCCCCTCCTGAGACGTCTGACGGTTTGCCAGAATCTCTTCGAGGCAGTCCGAAAGTCTTTTTCCATGGCCTCTCCGAACTCCTCCCACACCCGAGTTTTTGCTTCAGCCACTGCCCGAGCCGCATTCCGCTTGGCCTGTCGATACCTATCGGCTGCCTCCGGAGTCCCACAGGCTAACCAAGCCCGATAGGACTCCTTCTTCAGCCTGGTGGCTCCCTTCACCTCTGGTGTCCACCATTTGGTTCGGGGATTACCACCACGGCAGGCACCAACCACCTTGCGGCCGCAGCTCAATGCAGCAGCTTCGGCAATGGAGACGCTGAACATGGTCCATTCGGACTCAATGTCCCCAGTCTCCCTTGGAATGCTGTTGAAGCTCTGCCGGAGGTGTGCGTTGAAGATCTCGCGGACTGGGGCCTCTGCTAGACGTTCCCAGCACACCCTCACTACGCGTTTAGGTGCACCAGGTCTGTACAGCGTCCTCCCCCCGCCACCTGATCCAACTCACCACCAGGTGGTGATCAGTTGACAGCTCCTGAGTGTCCAGAACATATGGTCGCAGGTCTGCTGATACGATTACAAAATCGATCATCGACCTACGGCCTAGAGTGTCCTGGTGCCACGTGCACTTATGGACACTCTTATGTTCGAACAGGGTGTTCGTTATGGCCAAACTGTGATTAGCACAGAAGTCCAATAACAGAGCACCGCTCGGGTTCAGATCAGGGAGGCCGTTCCTCCCAATCACGCCCCTCCAGGTCTCGCCGTCATTACCCACGTGAGCATTGAAGTCTCCCAGCAGGACAACAGAGTCTCCAGGTGGAGCACCCTCCAGCACCCCCCCCCCCCCCCCCCCCCCAGGGACTCTAAGAAGGCTGGGTACTCTGAACTGCCACTCGGCGCATAAGCGCAGATGACAGTCAGGACCCGTTCCCCGACCCTAAGGCGCAGGGAACAAACCCTCTTGTCCACCGGGAAAAACCCCAACGTACCGGCAGCAAGCCGAGGGGATATTAGAATACCCACCCCAGCCCGCCGCCTCTCACCAGGGGCAACTCCAGACTGAGACAGAGTCCAGCCCCTCTCCAGGAGACTGGTTCCAGAGCCCAAGCCATGTGTAGAGGTGAGCCCGACTATATCTAGCCGGTACCTCTCAACCTCACGCACTAACTCAGGCTCCTTCCCCACCAGAGAGGTGACATTCCATGTCCCTATTGCCAGTCTTGGCAGCCGGGGGTCAGTCCGCCAGGGCCTCCGCTCCTGGCCGCCACCCGGCACACAATGCACCCGACCCCTATGGCGCCTCCTGCGGGTGGTGGGCCTGCGGGAGGATGGGCCCATGTCTCCTCTTCGGGCTGTGCCCGGCCGGGCCCCATTGCTGGGATTCCGTCTAAATGAATTTCTCAATCTCAATAAATCACATTAAATTCTTCCAAGTGATCTTTCCTTTTACAGTGTAAACCTCAGACTGTTTTTGGCCACTGTTTGGTTTTTGCACCATAAACTCACCGACAGGTTCAGGATGGATTTTATTAAAAAGTGAAGAAAAAAGCAGGTAGTCTCCAATCCATTGTAGCTGTAGGTATGCATGTGTCCCTCAGTAATGCTGACATTCTAATTGTAAATTGTAACTATCATTGTTAGAATTTTACTCTGATATGTTTTAACCTTGCCAACCTGTGTTCTTAGTCAGTGTCATCTTTGTAAGCCACTTGTGCAAGGTGGAGGTGGTGAAACACATGGAACTGGGAATAATGTA
This sequence comes from Astatotilapia calliptera, assembly GCF_964374335.1. Lineage (NCBI taxonomy): Eukaryota > Metazoa > Chordata > Actinopteri > Cichliformes > Cichlidae > Astatotilapia > Astatotilapia calliptera. Next base: position 36,955,914 of record NC_137425.1, read on the forward strand.
TGATCTGCTACAGGAGTGCAACTATGTGGTCGCGAAACCCGTTAATGGGTACACAGCTTCATGACATGTGACATCAAGGCAAGTAGTCTGAAGTTATTAAGGCCGGAAGGGATGGCTTTCTTTGGTGCCAGCACTAAACATGATGTCTTCCGTAGCATTGGTACCTTTTCCAGCAGCAGACTCGGGGGGGGGGGGGGGTTCAGTACTAAACCTATTGAAAACCTATTGTTGCATATTAAATACGCGATGCTTGACTGGGTTGCTATGACAATAACTATGTACATTAGGTGGTACTTAACTGTAATAGAAAACCAGTCGATCTAAGTCGAGTCGTGGTGAGCCGTGGTGAGTCGATCCGAGTAAGAACTAATAAAGAAGGGGCTATACAGAGGTGTTGACAGGACCAGGTTGTGATCTCATCTACCTAGTGGGGAGAAGGGTAGTGGCTCTGTATGGATCCTGCATGTTTACATACACAAGGTCCAGATATTCACTAGAGATGGACCGATCCGATATTACGTATCGGTATCGGTCCGATACTGACCTAAATTACTGGATCGGATATCGGAGAAAAATAAAAAATGTAATCCGATCCATTAAATATCACGAAAGCACCTCACAAAACTTGCAACACGCCGTAACTCACCTCAGAACGTATGCATCACGTGATAGAGCAGCTGTGGCATGCAGGACCTGTCGGTGGTCTGGATAGCATGTGGAGCTTCGCTAGCAACCTGGCATTTCATCTCCGACAAAGTTATCCCCGAGAGAAGTAAAGCAAGTGTGTAAGTCCATCTCTGAATGTTTGTAAAGCATTCCCACGTTAAGCTTAACAAGCGACTGCCTCTCGCTCTCCGGCTGCTACTTCAATCGTGAAACTGCTTAAATCAGCTGATCGGCTTTTCTGTCGCGAGTCTGTCTCTCGTTTGTTTTTGGTCCACTTTGCGCCAGAAAGAGCAAACCAGCGGCTGAACAACAGCAGCACGTTTAAGCTTGATAAGCTGTTGTTAGAATTTATTTAATATTAATTTCTACACCAGGATCTTTTTCTAAGTAGCTGACGGCTGGTAACTGTGCAGGGGCGGATCTAGCAAAGTTTAGCCAGGGGGGCCGATAGGGCATTAACTGGGAAAAGGGGGCACAAAGACATACTTTTCTTTCTTATTCTCATTTAAAATGTCTAGCTTTTAATAAATAATTATCTGACACCCAAAGTTTTAATTTGATGTAAAATGAATAGAAGTCAATTACTGTATATAGTGACTATTAAGTCTAATATATATACCCTAGTAAGCTATAGTACTTTTTACTTTGGGAAGGTACCATCTGTGCAGTCTGCAATTTTGTTGAAGAAAGATGTTGAATCTATTTAATATTTCTTGAAAAATAATTGATTTCTGTGCATTTTTTTTCACACTGCATCAAATTAAGGTTGATTACGTCGATTAAGCATCATGAGGTGGCGCGTGAGGGGTGGTTCCCTATTTTTTATTTATTTAATTTTGTTGTTGCTGGGAGTTGGAACCCTATTAGTTAGGTTGCTTAATATTTACGCTAAGTACTCTTTAAAATACCAGAATAGGGAGGATGGTGTAGGTCTAAGTTTATTAGATTGATCAGTATTGCTGAACTATGAAATATTTTTTTTGTATACAGGTATAACAGAATAGCTTTAGTGTAGTTGTTGTTTTAAACTTGAGTATGAACTTGCAGACTTGCAAAATGCAGCAAGATATTTTAAAAAACAGTTTTGTTGATTAAAAAACACTATATCGGATTCATATCGGTATCGGCAGATATCCAAATTTATGATAAGATAAGATAAGATAAGATAGAACTTTATTAATCCCTCGGGTGGGTTCCTCTGGGAAATTCGACTTCCAAAAAAAGCACAGCAACGACCGAAGTTACAGTTACAGAATTGTTATATATATACACACACACACACACACACACACACACACACACACACACACACACACACACACACACACACACATATATATAAATACAGAGACAAATATAAATAAAATATACAAAGGGGATAAATAGAATAAATAGGAATAAAAAATAAAAATACAAGTGAATTGCACATTTCAAGTATTGAGTCTATTGCACTGTTGACTATTTACAAAAAGTATTGCACAAGGTATTGTACAGTGAGGTGCAGAGGCACTACAGCTTAGTTGTTCCCCCCTCCTTTGTCCTCCTGTTTCCCCTCCCTCTCCCCTCCAGAGAGGAGTTAAACAGTCTGATGGCGTGTGGGACAAAGGAGTTTTTAAGTCTGTTAGTTCTTGTCTTGGGGAGAAGCAACCTGTCACTGAACAGACTCTTCTGGTTGTTAATGGCCGTGTGCAGAGGATGCCCAGCATTGTCCATAATGTCCATCAGTTTCTTTAATGTCCTTTTCTCTGCCACTGTCACCAGAGTGCCCAGCTTCATGCCGACCACAGAGCTAGCCCTCCTGATCAGTTTCTCCAGCCTGGATGAGTCCTTCTTTGCTGTGCTGCTCCCCCAGCACACCACATGATATCGGTATCGGTATCGGACATAAAAAAGTGGTATCGTGCCATCTCTAATATTCACTTATAATTATGACACATTAACAATTGTAGTTGCATGTCTTAGTGCTCCTGGTACACTGCACAACTTGGATCTCACGCTTATCTTAGTTGTAGCTATGTGGCAGCATAGCTAGAATCAAACAGCATTTATAAACTTTAAAAAAAAATTGCAATGCAACAATGTGATAGTGACTGGATGCTATAATTGTACTTCAGGCACACATTCAGCTGCCACCCCAGTACAGACTGCAGGGCTGTTTAAACTTAGGTAATGGAAACAACATCTTTATCTTTTTAGACAAAGCAGTGTGATCATGACTGGGTACACCTCGGCCACACTAGAGTCACTGTGGCTCCCTCTGACCGTTGTCAGCGGAGATCAAAGACACTACAAACTCCTGTACCTGCTGCTGTACTAGTCCACGAAGTGTTGTAATGAAACGTGCCAAAATAAATGACATAAAACGACTTCACGTCTGATGGACTTTTATTTTTACCATTCATAATGAAATAACAAGGTAGAGCATGTCCACAAGTGTCCCAGGAGGAAGGAAACTGAATTCCTCAGAAGGAAGGATATTTTGGGTCTTATATAAAACTCTGGGTCAGGACCGGGACAAAGTCTCTTTTACACTGCTGGAATTGCAGCCACTGGAAAACAGAGCACACATCACTATCTATCAGTCAATAAAAATTATTCACTGAAATCTGCCAACATACTAAAGTGCATAATATTTAGTGTTTAAACAAATCCAACTTAAAGTTTCAGAGCTGTTTGATCACTTTGAAATAAACAGCAACACAGAGAGTGCACTCAGCTGAAATGATTAACTTGAAATAAAATGCGTATTTTTTTTATTATTATTTTTTTAAATTGACATTTAGGAATCACTGTACCATACCATCAACTTCAACAATTTGTCACTACATGTATTTTTCTTTTTTCTGTATTTAAACAACTAAAATATCCATACAAAAGGAATGAAAGAAAGAAAGAAAGAAAGAAAGAAAGAAAGAAAGAAAGAAAGAAAGAAAGAAGCAAAGCAAAAAGCAAGTAGGGAGTGTGTTTTTGTTTCCATTAATATAACTAATATTTCCTCTAGTGTTCTAGTAGTTAACACCGTCAAAATCAAAAACTGGCCTGCGTTTTCTAATGTAGTCCATCCATTTCTTCCATCATGATACAAACAGGTCGCTCTTGTAGTTCACATCTGCTGTCATTTTCTCCATTCTGTAAATGTCCAGTGTGATGTTCATCCACGTGTTCATAGTTGGGCTCTCTGAAGAAAGCCATTTTTTGTGATGGCTTTTTTTCCTGCTGCCAGTAAAATATTAAACAAGTATTTATCGTTCTTTGTCCATCCTGCTGGCATAAGTCCAAAACATAGTTTTACTTTCCAAAAGTAAATATCTTCCAAATGTCTCGTGTATCGCTGCATGTATTCCCTTCCAATAAGTTTTAATAACATGACAGTCCCAGAAAATATGATAGTGATTTGCATTTGTATTTCCACAATTTCTCCAGCAAGCGGGAGGGTTGCCTTCATAGTGAGATTTTTGGTGAGGTGTAATAAAATATCTTATCAGGCATTTCCACCCAAATTCCCGCCAGCTCTGTGAGCTGCTACATTTCCATTGATATGCCCATATTGTTGTCCACTCTTCCTCCTTTATCTCTATTCCTCCCTTCATTTCCCATTTTGTTTTAATATATAAAGTCAAGTGTAATTTCATATTTGTCAATCCTTTATAGAGGTCACCTATAATACCTCTGTTTTTATTTGAACTGCCCTTTTAAATACGTCTAGCAGCTGTTTACTTAGTTCAGCCTTAGCTTTTATCTTTTTGTTCACAAAATGCCTCATCTGTAGACATCTATAAAAATCCTGTGTTTCTAATGAATATTTATCTTTCATTTGATCAAAACTAATTAGTCTGCCTTCCTCCATTACCATACATAAAGCTGTTAATCCTTTATTTGTCCAATCTTTGAATCTGGTGTCCAATTTATTTGGAGCGAAATGTGTGTCATATGCACACCACTTAAGAACTGCTATATCCTCTTCTAGTTTATATTCTTTTATTACTGTTTCCCAAATTTTAAAAGTCAACTTGATCCATGGATTTTCAATAGTTTTTATTAAATTTTGCAAGCTTCTGTCTGCTATAATAGCTTATATGGGGATGGAGGTCAGATTCTCCTCAATAACTTTCCATTGAGCGTCATATGAAGGATTACATCAGCATATCATAGGCCTTAATTGTGCTGCCCAATAATAATCCCTAAGAGAAGGTAAGCCCCACCCCCCTTTTCCTTTGTTAAGTTGTAAGGTTTTGAATCTAATTCGGGGCCTTTTTCCTTGCCATATGTATCTTGACAAAGTTTTATCCCATTCATTAACCAGTAGCACTGCCAGGCTTCTACCTTTCTACCTTTAAAACCCGAGAGCAGCCAAATGGCTGGTAGGCTTTTAGCTAAGCTTTAGCTTCAGCCAAGTGGAAGCTAAATTGGCTAGTCATTCATATGTATATTAGGTTGTTACCTGGGAATTCTGGAGGGAGGGGAGTGGGGGTGTGTCAATGAGGGGGTGGGGGAGCTGCTAAAAGCTGTGAACTTCCTTTTGTGTTCGTCTGATGCATTCTCAATCATCCAGGGAAATAAATCTCCAAAAGTCACCAACTTGGAGTGTTTCAGTTTGCCATCTTAGGGAGAAATCAACACACATGGGTGTATGTCCTCTGTTGCTGAGATTTATTGATAAAAACAGTACAAAAAACCAACCATTTGTACACATATTTACAAATGGCCTGCTGAGTGGTGCACGGAGCATGTTCATTGGTTCATGGACCTCCCTGAACTAATGGCATTTATTGCAATTGTCATCTTGCGGGGGGTTAACAGGGTTCCATCTCTAAATGACTGCTGGTCAGCAAACCTGGGAAACCCACAGATAATTGGAACTATGGCACGAAACCGCTTCCAAGACATCATGCAACACCTACGCTTTGATGACAAGTCCACCCGCAGTGATCGAGCAAAGACTGATAAGTTCGCTGCAATTTCCAGTGTGTGGGGATCATTTGTCACCAACTGCATCACGTGCTACAACCCTGGTCTACATATCACCGTTGATGAACAGCTTTTCCCATCAAAGACTCGGTGCTGTTTCCTGCAGTATATTGCAAGTAAACCTGACAAGTTTGGGATCAAGTTTTGGGTGGCTTGCGACCTAAAATCCAAGTACATTTGGAGGATGGTGGTTTTCCGTCTAAGAAGTTTTTGCGCAAGTGAAAGCGATGTGAAAAAATTGTCCGTGGTAACATTTCTGCCCTTGTCTAGGAATGGTTCCATCAGCCTCATTACTACATTTTCAGAAAGTCTCTCCCCAGTAGGACGATTGGGGTCCTTGCCAAGATATGGGAAGACATTGCAAATGTACTTGGATTTTAGGTCGCAAGCCACCCAAAACTTGATCCCAAACTTGTCAGGTTTACTTGCAATATACTGCAGGAAACAGCACCGAGTCTTTGATGGGAAAAGCTGTTCATCAACGGTGATATGTAGACCAGGGTTGTAGCACGTGATGCAGTTGGTGACAAATGATCCCCACACACTGGAAATTGCAGCGAACTTATCAGTCTTTGCTCGATCACTGCGGGTGGACTTGTCATCAAAGCGTAGGTGTTGCATGATGTCTTGGAAGCGGTTTCGTGCCATAGTTCCAATTATCTGTGGGTTTCCCAGGTTTGCTGACCAGCAGTCATTTAGAGATGGAACCCTGTTAACCCCCCGCAAGATGACAATTGCAATAAATGCCATTAGTTCAGGGAGGTCCATAAACCAATGAACATGCTCCGTGCACCACTCAGCAGGCCATTTGTAAATATGTGTACAAATGGTTGGTTTTTTGTACTGTTTTTATCAATAAATCTCAGCAACAGAGGACATACACCCATGTGTGTTGATTTCTCCCTAAGATGGCAAACTGAAACACTCCAAGTTGGTGACTTTTGGAGATTTATTTCCCTGGATGATTTAGAATGCATCAGACGAACACAAAAGGAAGTTCACAGCTTTTAGCAGCTCCCCCACCCCCTCATTGACACACTCCCCTCCCTCCAGAATTCCCAGGTAACAACCTAATATACATATGAATGACTAGCCAATTTAGCTTCCACTTGGCTGAAGCTAAAGCTTAGCTAAAAGCCATTTGGCTGCTCTCCGGGTTTTAAAGGTAGAAAAGCCAAATGGCTGCTCTCCGGGGATTTAATTAAATTGTTTCTGGTTAATTTCTGTTGGTAATGTTTGAAATAAATATAACAATTTAGGAAGTATATTAATTTTAATTGAATCTATTCTCGAATATAAACTTAAATATGGAATTAGATTCCATCTCGCTATATCTTCCTTAATTGTCTTTTGTATTGGTGAGTAATTTCGTTCTAATAGTTCTGCAAGATCCTTAGGTATTATGACTCCAAGATATTTAAAGCACTCTGTTTGCCATGCTAATTGGTACTTACTTTTAATTTCTTCTGATGGAATATAGTTGTACTTAAGCAATTGTGTTTAAGTTTTAAGTCAAATTCAGTAACCATGTGCTCCCCAGCCTCGTGTATGGGAGCCGCTCATACCACCCAGAGTCAGAACTACTCCACCGTCAAACCTATGGCACCCCACACCCACTTCAAGGCTATGCAGCAAGTCATCACCCAGGGAGCTCAAGACGGGGTGGAGCTTGGGGTGGACGAACACTAGGTAAGGATTTGGTTGTGCATTGTATAAATGCAAGTTTTAAATATTATATTCGAGTGAACTATACAGTGTTATTTCTATCATCATATGAACAAAACTGTAAATAGAAATAACCCACACAAAAAGAAACGTGAAATAAATGTCTGAACTGGAAAGGGAGGGGAAGTAATTATAGGATATTGTAGGAGGGAAGTGTGTATTGTAGGATCTTTACCTTATAATATAACATGCATTGAGGTGACCATTGTTGTGATTTTGCACTATATAAATAAAATTGAATTGAAAATTGAAATATATTGAACTGATATGCAAACCATAACGTACAAATGCAGAGTGGTTTATATAAATAAATCTTAGTATTTTATGGTATGTTACAGTTTTGATATGACTCCTATATTTTGACTACCATATTGGATTTATTGTTTTGATTCCGTCCATAGGGTATAGTGTTTTTTTTTCAGCACACAGATGGTAGGCACTAAGAAGGTAGACTACTAGACAGATTGGACTAGGACTATAAGGAACAAAGGAGTACAAATGTACATGCCAAACGGAAAAGGAGAAAAAAATCAAACTGTTTTCTTTCTTTGGAATAAAAAACAAAACTCAAGGGCAAAAGATGGAGATAGAGAAGTAGTATTATTTTCTAAAAGGTGAAGAAAAGCAGGCTATGTATGGAAATACAAATTCATAACCATATCTGTGTAATGCTTCTCAGTTTTATTTTACAACAGCTAAGCTCCATGGCCTATGTTGTATATCCCACAAAAATCAGTAATCAGTACACTGTTTTTGATATTTTTCGGTTTTAAATCTCGCTGCAATTAGCCGTAAATTGTATCTCACAAACACTGTATGCTTGTGTCACAAACACAAGAAATTCAAATCAGTTTGGGTGTTTAAATAGTCTCTGATAGGTTTGTAGCTTGAACCTATTCGCTGGAACGTTAAGGACAATCTGCTACGCAGCAAAAAGCAAGACCCAAGGCACCAAAGTTCTTTCTGTTACTCATACATGAGGGAGACCTGCCTGGAGCCAAGTGTCGTTCCACCACTTGACCTCTGTCAGACTCTCAGCCAGGCTCCCCATAGCACTCCTTTTATTGTGGTTACATGAATATGCATAGGGTCATTAACATATAACATCTTACATAGGTACACATGTGAACAAAGAATACTGTGTGTGTGTGTGTGTGTGTGTGTGTGTGTGTGTGTGTGTGTGTGTGTGTGATTTGTGTGAGGTCAAGATGTGACCCTGTGAAGACTCCCCAAAGCTGGTGCCAGGAGTCCAATGGGTCCATCTAAACAAAAGGCTCTTCTACTTAAAGAAATATACGTGTGTTTGCTATACCATAAATCAATAAAGAGAAGATAGGATCTCTCCCATGTTTCCAGGCTGTGGGTGTGCATTCTAGTATGGAATACACACCAAGGCTTTGTAGTCTGTTAAAGATCACACAGCCTACCACTACACAACTGATTATAAACCTCTAAGCATACATGGTTAAATATTTCTAAGCATAAATGACAATCAACAATACAAAACCTATCAGTCTCCTCCTTGTATTTTGGGCCTTGAGAAAGACAGTTTTCTGCAGAGTTCTCACATCTTCAAACATAGCATAATTGGTATGGCCCGGATCTGACCCACACAATGTGCTTACACATGGCCCACATACCGCAAAGAATGATGGTCCTTTGGTCGCCCAGATCTGGTCTGCCAGAGGTGGCCCACACATGAGCCAGCACAAGGCCAGTTGCAGAACAGTTTCAGCTCTGGCCCCAGATGTCAGCCTAATGTGTACCTTAATCAAGCCATGTAATAACAACATGTGCTGGAACATAATAGTGCAAAAGTAACATGACGAAACTCTGCTCAGACAGTGAATGGACTGATTCTTCTATAGCACTTTTCTACTCTCCCAGATTACTCAAAGTGCTCTATACAAAATGCCACATTCACCCAACCACACACTTTATCTAAACTGAGTGCTTCCTAACTTTATTCATAGTCTTGACTTGCAGACTGGAGGAGCCAGGGATCAAACCACTAACCTTCCGATCAGTAGGTGACCTGCTCTGCCTCCTGAGCTACAGCCACCCAGTGGTAAACATGAGTCAACCCTCACTAGGTTTTGGATAAAGTGTACACTCACAAACCTGTCAAACCTGCATTTGAAACATTGGCTACCGTAGCAGTATAGTATTGCAACAAGGCATTTGGGTCTTCTAACTAAAATGGGAAAATAGGAACATAAATAGTGCCATCATTGCCAGACCTGGCCCACATCTGGTTGACATACACCCTACCATGACATCAGTCAGTCAGAAGTGCCAGTGTGACGCCAGATCTGGGCCAGACCTGTTTTCTATAAGCCTTGGCCACATAAACCAAACCACAATCAAGACAGATGTGGCAAGCCATCACATAGACAGTGGCATCATTGCCAGGCCTGGCCCATATCTGGATGACATATGTCTTTACATGCCAGAAGTCAGCCAGCAGTGCCGACTTGACACCAGATCCGGGCCAGACCTGCTTTCTGTGTGGGTTTTTGTAAATACCATCAGTATTTTTATTTTTATTTTTTTATGCCAAAACCCAGTTTGCTCTTGTGCGATACGTTGGTAGCTCAAAGTCTGAAGATTTTCTAAACTGTTTATATCATCTATGATATCAAGTAACTGAGGTTTGTATTTTGTTGCAAGGTCTGTCAGGGCTGTTTGACTCCAGTCTCCATCATGCCAGCCCCTCAGGTCCCGACCCCTCTGTCATGAATCTGATTTCAGTTCTGGATTCACGGCCTCCACAGCCCTCACCCTCTGCTTCCTCCCTTCTCTCTCAGTTCCGCACATCCTCTTGGCAGACTGGTGAGTGTCAGCCTGTTGTAGGAACAACATTAAAAAAAAAATAAAAACAAACTATTGTCAGTCCCAGTTCTTAAACTTAAAATAAAACGAAGTCAAATTTCAGTCCTAAAAGTATTTTCTCTGATTCTATAAGCAAAAAGTAAAATTTCTGTAGTCTCAAAATAAAAGTAAAACAAATGACAATTTTTCAAAAATGAACTTTTGAAAGAAGTTCATTTTTTCAATGACTTAGACTGACCAACACTTTCTATGTAATATTGTGTCCTGTAGCCATGCATACACCGGCCCCAACGGACCTCTTTATTTCAGGGGCACTTCCAGGTTCAAGCTCCTTTCCCTCCTCCTCAGCCCTTTCTGCATACCAGAATCCTAGCATTTTTTCTGGACGATCATTCACTCCCTCATTATCCCTGCAGGATACAACTACATTTAGCCGAACTTCTAACGGCTTGATATCCCCACATGATCCCTTGGTACATATCAAAAGATCCTCTCAGTCCAGCTTGGGCTTTGATCACTTGCTGTCTTCCCAGAGCACTGCCTTCCGGGGCTCCCAGGAATCTGCAACTCCCCAGACCCAAGACCCTTCCACTTCCTCCAATTGCCACCTGTCCCCTCCCCACTTTAATCTGTTGCCCTCTCAGCTTCATAACTCATCCTCTCAACTATATAATGCTTCGATGTCCTCATCGATGTCCTCATCGATGGCAGCCCTGCCACCTGCAGTTCTTCCTGAACCTCAGCCACTTCCACAGACAGCAATTTCCCGCCATGATAGTGTGATCAAGCATTACCCTCGCTCATCTTCAGCCCACACCACAACCCTACAATCACAATCCTATGCCAGCTCTGGTGGTTCATCTGGCTACCACCAGCTAGTCAGCCATTATCAGCATTCTGGTGTGTCCTGCAGTCCACTGGGGAAACTGAGCCTATCCTCTGACCCCAAGACCTCACCACAGATGGAATCCCAGATATATCAACCTGTCATCCAAACAGCCTATACCTCATCATTATCCAGCTCCTCAACTCCCTCCTCCTCTTCAGCTACTACTAAAGGTGCCAAAAGTTCCTGCTCCACAAGTAACTATTCGTCTTCTTCCTATACCCCACAAACTCCACCACCAACCTCCTCCACCACCTCCTTATCCTCTTCTAGCTCAAAGACCAGAACTATTTCTCTGTCTGCTCCCTCTCTTCAGCAACCCACACCTCAGTCAGCACTAGTACCACCTCTTCTCCCAGTGGTGTCATCATCCCTTGTACAACAAGCAGCAGCCAGTCAATATCTGTCCACCTATGGCTCTCAATCTGTGACCAAACCTAGCACGAGCTTGCCAAACCAGACCCCTCCCCAGAAACACATTCAGTCGTATTCCCCCAACCTGCCACCATCTACACACATGAATGTGCATTATGATGGCTTCAACTCACCCCATGTCCGGGATTTGAGCACTGGAGCAAGGAGCAGTGGGGGGAAAGACTTCATGGGTGTAGGCTCTGGTGAACGCTCCTTCTCTGCAGAGATAATTGCTCAAGACTCAAGTTTTGTCTCAACATCTCTCAGAAAACCACACACTCCATCCACTGAATATGGGAGTGGATCAGCTGGGAGTGGACCTGGTATTCACAGTGTAGTAGGCTCTGCGGTAACTGGGAACGGGGCTGCTGGTAATGAAGGCAGTAGCGCCTATCACCTGACTGAGTCTAGTACATCACCTTCAACCAATTCTACTATCAGTTATTCAGGATTGCACTCTCCTGTAGCTGCTCGACCTGTACAGTCCCCTGGAGGCTCAGGGGCAAATAAATACTTTTCTTCGATCCCAGCTCCTACTTTTATGTCCTCACCACAAGGTTTCCCTGATAACCGACAAGCTCGGAACCAGTTGTACCAGTCAACACCCCCGAACACCAAAACAGAGGCCACAAACATGCTGGGGGCTGAGGAATCCCAAGACGAAGGAAACAGTGAAGATTTCCTTATCCACCACTTACTACGTCCCCAAAGCTCAAATTCCCATTTTTCCCAACATCACCCACATTCTGAGCAACTGTCTCAACCAATCCTTCATGGGGAGAGCAAGGGAATGACACACGATCTTAACAAGACATCAGAAGAGCTCTACCAGCTTCAGAGTGTCATTTGTACCAATAACATTACCAGCAATTCTGGTCTTGGAATGGCAATTAATGATACAGTGAGCTTAGACAGACCATTAGAAATATCACAGAAGAAACAGCAGGCCAGGTCAGACACGATCATGTCAAAGTCAAATACTTCAGGGGTGCGAAGAATATCTGATTCTCATTCTCATGCCATCCACTCGCATCATCAGCAAAATGAGTTAATGGGTTCTGCGGTCCATTATGGAAGAGGTGATCCCTACATACAGCACCCAAACTCCCAGCATCCTCATAGCACTTCACATGTGTCCACACACTCTCAGCACTACACTCAGCACTCTCAAATCTCCCAGCACTCTCTGCACACTCAGCATACACATCACTCTCAACATTCTCAGCATAGTCATCGTAATTCCCTCCCACAAAGCCATTCTCATATAGAGATTAAGAAGCCTTCAGATGCAAATGACAATGCCTACTATGCACCAGATGTACAGCAAACTCGACAAAGCCATGTCTCTGTCACTCTGATGAATATGTCACCAGACCATCCCAAGCAAACTCACATGTTACAGTCTGTCCCTTCTCACACTATCCAAAACAAGCTGGATTCCCAACAAGCCCCACAGCAGCAACAGAAGCACCACCACCAACAGCAGCAACACCAGCAAGCTATGATGGGTTCAGTTAGAAGAGCAGGGTCTGCTGGGTTGGAATCCCATGTACAGAACCGGTCCTCACAGAGTCTAGATACCCACTACAGTGGAACCCATCCAACATATCAAACACGAGCCAGTCAGAGTTCAGTATCTCCACTACAGATGCTAGATCAATCACTTTCTCAGGCCAATGGTACAGACAGTGGAAAATCTCTGGACAGAAGTGGAGCTGATATGACTGTGACAGGACAGGAAAGAGATAGAGGAGACAGACATACACAACAGCACAGACTTAACACCCACCAGCATCCTCAACAAACAAAATCGGATCTTCATGACTTCCTTTCTGAACAAGATTTGGACTTATACACCCCTTCACACTTGAGCCATCTCAACCAACCTCAGACCCACCCCCACACCCATGCTCTGCAACACACTCAGCACACTCATCATCAACTGTCTGTTACCACTCAGATAACTCATTCACACTTGCAACAGATGACAATACATTTAGCAACACCCCAACAACAGCAATCCCAGGTCACAGATCCTGAAACACAACTCTCACACTCACAGTTAGAGCAGCTCAAACAGCATCAATTTGAGACAGTAAGCCAGACAGATAAAGTAGGACAGACTCAAGCTCAACTGCAGCAATGTGCACCTTTGACCTCAATCTGCTTTCCAGACTGTGTTTTTCCTGAGATGGAGGATCTGTTTTGTTCATCTGAATACAAATCAAGCTGTGCGGGGGCAGGACACAGTGCTCAAGAAAACCTCAGCCAGGGTCACGGACCGACACAAGAGGATATGGAGGCTTTAAAATCAGGAGATGCTGCAGAGGGCTATAATATGGTTGGTCATCAAAGCAATCAAGGATTTGGACAGTACTGCCAAAGACTTTCAAGAACAGGAAATGGTGATCTGCACTTAGACCATGACTGTCTGAAGACTCATGAGCTTCCTTCCACTGTGAATACTGACCAGCTTGGCCTCATCCAATCCCAAACTCCCATTATGGGATTGAATTCAGCAGTTCAAGAGGATAGCTTAGTCAACAAGATGATAGCAACTGTGGGAGTGGATGAAAATTCCAACAGCACTGGTGTAACCTCTCCTATCTTCTGTTCCTCTCGGCCCAAAAAACTGCTGAGGACCAGCTCATTTCACTTGCTTAAACAGCGACGTGAGCCACAACCTCAAACAAAGAAAAACTATGCGCAGGAGTATGAATTTGGGGACGACGAAGATAAAGCTGATGTTCCAGCAGATATTCGCCTTAACAATCGCCGGCTTCCTGACTTGCTGCCTGACTTGGTGTCCAGTTGTAGAAAACCTGGTGGGGTTTCTGGAATAAGTGGACTAAGCCCACAAATAGGTGATATGGCCTTTTGCCACCCCTCCAGCTACTCTTCTCTTGGACACCCTTCGCAACCCCCCCCTCACGATGGTCCTAAGAAAAGGGGCAGGAAACCAACTAAACCAAAACGTGAAGGACCTCCTCGGCCACGAGGTCGCCCACGTATACGTCCTCTTCCAGAACCTCCTTACTGTAGGTGCCTGATGGGCTCTGCGGCTGGAGAAAATAGGAGGGGGCGTAGCCGAGGTCGAGGGCGAGGCAGACGGGAAGAAGGAAAAGTGCAAATGCATCGGGATATGAACAAAACACAAACCCTTTCATATAATCACCAGCAACAGTACCAACAGCAACAGTGCAGCCAACATCATCAACAGCAACATCACAGGCAGCAGGCGGATCTCCATCAGCAGCTCCAACAACATCACCACCATCACCAGCAAGAACATGTTTCCTGTCCCCACCCTCAACTGCATCATCAGCAACAACAGCATACATCTCACCAGCCACAGCAAGATCCAGTCAGAACTTTTAAGGTAATGCAGAAAATCTGGTATGTAAATCTGGAATCATGATCCTAAGCAGGGTAAAACCTGTCTTAGCTTGGATTCTTCTTAATAACCTATCTTTTTCTCAGATCAAACTGCCCCTTGCCACTATGTCTCCACCAGAGTCCTTGTTGAGGACAGACTCGCTATCCAGCAGTGAGCCTGTTCTCTCTGAGGGATCGGTGGGGTCGGCACCATCTCTGGGCTTGAGTCCTGGTCCCACTACCACTGTTGACTACAACAGAAATGAGGGGAATCAGACAAAAGACGAGATGATGATACATCAGCAGAGAGCTAAGGAGGTAAAGAAAACTAAGAAGAAAAGAGGCTTCTCATAAAAGCTGCAATAGAAATGTCTGATAAAAGTGTATTTTATCTGCTACACTATAACATTTTGGAAACAGATGTCTAAAGGTGTCATTCTGCAAATTTGAATGGAAGTTCGCAGTGCGAGGCAGGCCGGAGGTGAAAGTTTTCTCCCCTGAGTCAGATTATATTTTAAGAATGGGGGGACTTTTTTTTTATGGGAAAGCCAGATGACTAATTCTGTAAACAAAAGAAATTACTGTTTAAGTGAAAACATAATTATCTGAAGAGTGGATTTTGTTTTAGTGAACAAGAAAATAGTTTAAAAAAAAGAGCTCAGAGACATAGGGAGAATAAAATCTGCCATCCTCTGCTTTAAAAAAATAATCACATAACCAGTATGAACCTTTTGTGATTTTTTTGTCGTTTAATTGGTCCATAAATACTTACTGATAGGTTTAGTAGAATAAGCAGGTAACAATATTTTTAAAGAAATGAAGTAGTGGGTAACTTTGAGGTGTTTTACAGAAATGAGACATTCATAACACTGTAAGTAATTTTAATTAGTGTCTAACTTTCTCCATCTTACACTGTAAATATGCTGTATTTGTAGATACAAACGACCTTATGTGTGTACATTTTTATATATCAATTTGTTATTGAGTCATTTAATGTTTTCACAGCTTTATTTAATATTCATTTTCTTTGTGTGCTGACGGCTGTTTGACTATTCCACTATCCTTTTATAATACAACATATATGTTTTATATATAAAAATGTGATGAAGGCCTTTGCCTGTCTAATGAGAGACAGAGAGAGTGAGAACAATAGAGCAAAATTAATTTTTTAAATAAATATTGTTCAACTTCAACTTTCAAAAGCACCATAAGAAAACTACAAAAACCGAACGTTTGTGAATGAAGAAAGACTTCAATAGAAGAATTTTTTTATTTAAATAAAAAAACAAAACTGATTAACATAATAATAAACAGTACTTTTATTTATATTTCTCTTTATTTGTACATTTATGTTATTGTCTGCTTCTTTGCTTTTCTTTTTTATACCCATTCTTTTCTTCTTTGTTTCTTTTTGTCATGAAAATGAATCTGAGGGAGAAAATTCTCTGGCTCTTCTCAACAATGTTGCTCATTATTCTGCTAAAATGCATGGAAATCAAACACTACTTATAATTACTGACAGTATAATTTCTTTCTTCATTCATTGTCACGGTCTGGCTGGCAGACCGTGGGGATGTGGGGAAAGGAGGACCCAAAACGCAGACTCTGCGATGCAAACAGTGCTCTTTATTCACAGTGAAAAACTGTAAACACAATAACTCCCCGTTGCTCCCTTGAACCCCGTGTGCGTGCTTCCCTCCGACGTCTGTGCTCGTGCTCGTGCTCCCCGCTGTTGTGTTTCCGCACACCCCGTGCGTGCTGCCTTTCTGGACCACTCTTCCTCCTGCAGGGAAACCATAGAGGCAGCCGTCAACACTAACCCTCGGCGGGCATATACGAACAACACAGACATATGCTGACACACTAACTTGGTACGATAACTCAATGATCCCGCGCCGGTGGGAGCTCCAACACTCTCCTAAGTAGCTCCCCCGACGAGCCCTGATCACCAACAGGTGTGGCAGGAACTTCAGGTGTGGCCAGTCCTTCGCAGGGCCACACCTATCAGGCCTGCAGGTGGCTGTGCTCCATCCTCCAGCCACACCCGCAGACATATACACGTATACACCCACACCCTGCCTATACATACGAGTGGGACACAGACTAACACAGCATTGTGGAGAAAACACACATCACCAAATAATAATAATACTAACAACAATAACAACAGTCAAAACTGGTCACGGACCCCCGAGTCCTCCAGAGCCGGGTCCGTGACATTCATATAAAAACTGGAATTGTAACTCTTTATTCTAGTATGCCCATTAGTAAGTCTTTGCAGGTAAATTAAATGGCCTACATTAAAAATGTTTTTTTTAAAAACACATTAAAAACTACTTTAAGATGGGGGAATGAGACCTTCAGTTATGAGCCATGTTATAAAGTGAAGTTCAGAATAAACAATGAGCAGAAACAGATTTATCCTTGTAGTCATGTAATATCATTTGTGCTGAGGTTTCAGTGTTGTCTGTGAATGTGTGGGAGAAACAACTGTCACCATGAGTGGAAGCTGACTGATTTTACATGGCAGTTTCAACTTTGAGTTTCATGCTAGAGTGAAACGAAAGCTAGTTGCCATGGCAACGGGAAGATGCTCTGTATGTACAATCAATATTCTCAGTATAAGGGACGCCTGAAATCTCCCCCAAAATGAAAGTAATTGCACATTTAAGCAACACTCTTATTATTTAGTAAATGTTGTTTGCACTGCAAGTAAAAAAACAGACTAAGTGTTAAAGTGCCGACTTGGCGTCTGTAGGACTCCACCTTCAAAATGGGTGAAAGACAACGACGTTGCAGGACAGTACAGCAAAAACATTGCTGTTTTTCTCGTGTTTAATTTCCTGAGACAATAAGTATTGGTTCAATAACAATACTCATTATAGCTAAACTGGGTATCAAGTTTAACCTTTCTCTGTAATGGTTTGACCTATCCTTTGTTATATATTTATTTACCCTTGTCATTACGGTTTTAACTGTAAAACAGCTGGTGGTGGATGGTTGGAAGAAAGAAACTGACAATTCACTGAATCCTGAAGCCTGGACTGCTATGCAGAAACTCTCAAATTCAGTAAGTTCCTTTAGTCCATTGCATAAATGAGGAAAGCCAGGAGCTTCATATATAATTCATATGTCATCTATTCAAATTCAAGCCTCTGGAAGAAGCATTTCTTCATAAATCAGGTAGTTATAGGCATTTAGACAATACCTGTGAAATAATGTGGCACTGATCCCTGGTAGAGTCTGCAGTGGAACAAAAGAACAACAACATCAACTCTATTTTAATTTGTATAATTTGGAAAGAAAGTGGATGAGGCTGATTGACAGCCAGCTTTTTCTGGCTTACAAAACGAAGAGGAGAGCGATGCCTGCCACCAAGGCAGCTGTTGCCAGTTACTGCATTTTTCAGCACAAGACCTTAGTGCCATCTGCTGGCTGTTAAGCTGTACTACCAAGATCTGTATTTACTGCTAAAGTGGAAAACTCCTTCACAGCTCTTACAAACTTTATTATAATGGAAAAGTTAGATTGTTGTTTAGTCCACATGTAAAAAATTCAGCACAAAGGGTGTCTCTTTATTTGCTATGAGCTATATACGCAATACATGGACAAACGTATCGGGTCAATACAATGATTTGAATTCAGCTGTTGTCAGTTACCTGGCCAGTTTGTTTCAGTTGTGAAAGAATGAATTGTTCGAAAGAGTGCAGTGTGCTACAGTAATGGGATGCCACACCTGCAACAGCTTAGCTTGTAAAATGTTCTTCTAGATATTTGATAAGCATATGAAGTTGCAGAGTGGGTTCACTGTTTGCTGAAGGGCATATTGTGTAAAAGTCACTCACTGAGGCCTACGCAGCTCTGCCCATGAAAGTAAACTTTGACACAAAATACTCTGTTTTATGACATCATAGCAAACTTGGAGGGTTTGGACTTTATGGATCAAATTACAAATCTGTCATTTACCTTAAAATAAGATAAGATAACCTTTATTAGTCCCACACGTGGGAAATTTGTTGTGTCACAGCAGAAAGTGGACAGTGCAAAGTTACAGTAGCAAAAATTAAGAAAAATAATGGAATTGGATAAGATAATAAGAATAGGATACTATATACAACTGCATTAAACATTTTAAACAACTGCATTAAACACTATATACAACTGAATTAAATAGTAGGTTGTCAGAAAAAAGTAAAATTGCACTGTATTTCACATGTGTGGATGTGTGTGTTTGGTCATCTGCAAAGTCTTTGTTCTGGAGTCTGACAGCAGTGGGGAGCAAAGATCTGCAGAATCAGACCTGCAGAATCTCTCAAGTTGAAAATGCAGCCACTTAGGTGAACAACTGATGTGTATGGAGGGACACATCAGTGTCCAAAGTAGTGGTTTATGTGCAAGTATACCATCCACACTGACACAAATACAAGAAAACAGCCTTTGAATAGATGTCCACTGTAGTCTTTCTAAGTGAATGCTGGCAATTATTATGTCATAACACCATCAGTTATTAGCTTCTGCTTTTTTACAGATTGACGAGAAGGTCTTGGACTTCAAACCAAGCTTCATGGCCTCTTTTTTGGATTTTCTGAAGACAGGTAAAGTACAGCCAGCCCTTGAACCAAGACATGATGGAGGCAACCAAGAAACCTGTTCCTCTATGAGGGGAGGAATTAAATGCTTATCCTCACCATCTCCTCCCCTACCACCAACTTCTCCCCAGCAGCCTCCAGGACAGTTCAGCGATGGCAGCCCGGGTGAAGGGCCAGACCTAACCCTCAGTAGCTGCCAAAGTCCCTGCAAACCTCTGGATGATGAACTGAAAAGAAACCTGGAGACTCTCCCCTCTTTCTCCTCTGATGAGGAGGATTCAGTAAATAAGAACCAGGACTTGCAGAAGAGCATCTCATCTGCAATCTCTGCCCTCTATGACACTCCACACTCACTGGCTGCTGCAGTGGCTTCTGCAGTAGTCAAAGCACAACCCATGCTTTCTCCACCCACGCCACAGGAGCCGTCGCTCAGCCCGCCTCTCAAGACCAATTCTCCCCTCATTCCTAGTATGGAGAGCATAAAAGATGGGGCACTTGCACACACTCAGCATAACACACAAAGTAAACAAAACACACGTGAGGAACAAAAAATGATTTCCACACTGTCGGACATGGAGGGGGTAGGATCTCAGTATGAAAGAGAAGAAGAAAACAGCAAGAAGGAGGAAGGCGAGGAGATGGCAAGCAAAGAAGAAAACATCAGGCATTCACACAATATGTTGCAGGGACCAGCGGAAAAGCAGGAGAGGGAGGATACAGCAACTGACACGCAGATTATGGAGGGCCATGATGGTATTTATATTTGTCCTCTTATTTCCTCTTTAACAGCTTCAGTTTGTAGTTACGTTCTGTGGTGCTCATCTGTGAGATGGCCTCCATTTAACACATGTGTAACTTCAGCTTGGATGTAGATGTTAGTGTCTCGCTGTTAAAACATTGTCTCCACTGTCAAATTTCTAAAAATGTGTCGTGTCCAAATTCATGGGCTGCATCCTCCTGAGGCCGCATTTGTAGACCAATTATGTCACAAGGCCGTCCAAATTCATAGACTCTTCCAAATACAGCCGACTAATGTGTCCTCCTTTTCCCCGAATTTGAAGGATGGGTCGGGTGTGTCCTTCGTGGCCCACCATATCCCAGAATTCATAGCACTGCTCAGCCAATTCCAGTTTTCAACAATGGCGGCCGCTACTAAGTTTTAAAATTACTCTTATTATTCTTTCTGGGTCACAAAATAAACTTTAAAGATATTTTCAGGCGAGCATGTAGCCGTGTAAACTCCAAATATCTGCTCGGTTTATCAAGACATCACATATTTGCAAAAGTGCTCCGACGTTTTCGGAGACGTCTGCTACCCACCAGCTCGATAGCTGACCAGGAGGTCGAGGGTCACTACAGCTGCCGAGAATGGCACACTCCCTGCACATCATTTTCAGATCACCGCGGTCTTTCACTACTGAGGTTAAACGTAAGTCACTTATATAACCTAAAATGTTATTTTTTGGCTTTTTCGTGTTTTATTTGTTCCTGAGTAAATCCGTTTGGCTGAGACTAAAGTTATAGTTTTCACACAGCTGAATAAACGTCACACAGAAAACTGAAACAGAAGTGTGAGATGGTCGATAGTTTACTCCAGTGTCCTGTTATATTTTAGATAGCAAGGAGCAGACGGCTGAGCTTATTAAAGTCCACCGAGACAGCGGTGACGCTAATCTGAAGGCTTCCGGTCTACCCGACCTTCTGAGGACCCGGCCCACATAGACCGCGAAGGCCGGGTCCTCAGGAGGATGCAGCCCATGAATTTGGACACGACAAAATTCTCTAGATCCGGGGTCGGCAATCTTTCTGATAATGAGTGCCATTTAAAATTTCCTCAGAAGTCAGTGTGCCATATGATTGCATTAGCAATAAATGTAATAACGCTCTGTATTAACAGTTACACACTATATAGAACAACTTTATAGAATTATATTTGTTGACAGATGTTGGCAGCTGTCAGCGAATAGTTATCAGCTATTTTGAAACAAAGAAAAAGACACTTTTTATCCATAACAGCAAATGAACTGTACAACAGAAAATGTAAATGCTATTTATGGTCTCCTCACAACAATGATAAGAATAATAAACTGGGCCAATATGGCATGTTTGTTAATACAGAGACATATGTTAATGTGATCTCTGGTCTCCCACTCAGAGACACAGGTCTCCCAGTGTTCAGCATTCAGAGGCTACCTGAGGACTCATATGAGAGAATCTGCTCACACAGACATGTAGAGCCAAACACTGTCAATAAGGCCTCTGCAATGTTCTGAAGACAGTTAAACTTGTCAGGTAGTGACGTCCAGCAGGTGAACATGCAGCTCCATGAACACGCACAGCTGTGGATTCCAGCTGCTTCGATGTTATATGTATGATTTCTATACATTTTACATCAGATAAAAACTTTGGTTGTAAGATTTAGATAATTATTTAATAAAAGCGAGACATTTTAAATGAGAATAAGAAAGAAAAGTATTTCTTTGTGCCCCCTCTCCCTGTCAATGCCCTACCTGCCCCCCTGGCAACACTTTGCTAGACCCGCCCCTGCACAGTTACCAGCTGTCAGCTGCTTAGAAAAGGATCCTGGTGTTATTTGTCTCTCAGAAACAGTTCATAACTTCAACTCATTCATGTGACCTAAAAGGTAAACCTGTTTCTCCATCACCTGCTCAGCTCTGATGATTCAGTAAGGACATCTCCTGGTTTCATCCTCATGTTTCCCTCTCACCAGATATCTAAACCGATATCATGACCAGCAGCTTTACAGCTGTGGCTCCAGCAAACATCAGCTGATACTAGAAATTAATATTAAATAAATTCTAACAACAGCTGATCAAGCTTAAACGTGCTGCTGTTGTTTAGCGCGACAACCGCTGGTTTCCTCTTTCTGGCGCAAAGTGGGCGATAAACAAACAAGAGAGACGATCAGCTGATCATTGATCAGTTTCATGATTGAAGTAGAAACAGGAGAGGGAGGGGGAGAGAATGAGAGAAGAAGAGGCAGCTGTGCAGCAAAGACACAGAATAACTCCAGCTTTGTGTCTTTTTCATTGTAGCTGAAGTCTGGGACAAACTGTGTTCCTTTTCACCTCAACACGAAACGCGTAATATTTTCTCTGAATACGAGACGATTCCGTCTTTTTACAGGACGGTTGGCAACTCTACTAACTAACCTTATGAATTAAATAAAGTTCACTATCAGTAACATCATAGCACCACCCAGCTGTATAGAAACTCCATCATGCTAGCTAGCACACAGTACGAGTTATTGTAACTGACTGTAAAAACTCAGCACAACAAAAATAAACTCCACCTAAACTTGGTTTATATCTGAACCTGATAGACTGCAGGTCATAACTTCTTACCTGAAGTTCAGTTCACCTGACATCTTGGCCACCTCGGGTCTGTCCTCCTGCCTCCCCTTTCTCTCATCCACCTGCTGGCCTCCACCACTTGCTAATGTTACTGAATCTGAGGAAGTGAATCTGATATGGCAGCCTCGCTTCTGTCAGTCTGCCCCAGGGCAGCTGTGGCTACAACTGTAGCTGCTTCTACCAGTGTGTGAATGTGAGAGTGAATGAATAGTGGCATTTGTACAGTGCTTTGAGGGCCCCGAAAAGCGCTATATAAATGCAATCCATCATCATTATTATTATTATTGAGCACCGCCACAGCCACCACCAAACAACTGAGTTATTTTTACACACCGACCAGCATCTGGCCAATCCACCACCTTTCATTGTTTATGCCGTTACAAAGAAAAAAAAAAGTCACCGGGCCACCGAGCAAATGCCCGGTATGCCCGAAGTCTTTTCAAGTAATATTATAAACTCACCCTGTGCCTTTTCTTTCAGATTCACCATCAGGACGTGTGCCTGCTCCTGCACCTCCATCATCATTCATCTCCTCCTCACCGCTCACATACTCATCACCATCGCCTCTCCCTCCCCCGTCAATCTCTGTACCTTCTCCACCACCAGTCCAACAGAATGAGGAAGAAGTCAGTCTAAGTGATCTTTCTTCTGATCAGCATATGCAGCAATCCTCCTACCAGCAGGCTTCAACTGCAGCCACCTCCCCACCCCCCTCCACCTCGCCACCAGTCATCCCATCGTCACCGCTGTTCAACCTTCCCTTCGGCCAATCGACCCCGCCCCCATCCACCACACCTCCCCCATCATCCTCTGATCAGGATCAGGAACCTGAAGCTGGGTTGCCTTACTTTTCCACTTTATCCTCCTCACCCTCTTCATTGTCCTCTCACCCACCATCACCTCCAACGCCAGAGGAGGCCCCACAATCCCAGCGTCTTACCTCCCTTCACCTGGCAAAGAAGCAGGCTGATGCTGCCATCGCTGGGGAGAGTGAAGAAGAAGACAGTGAGAGTGGAGGTGAGGGAATCTTCCGTGAGCGGGATGAGTTTGTGGTGCGAACTGAGGACATTGGTACTCTTAAGGTGAGTCATGCCACAGGCCTCAGGAAGTATGTGTTCTGAATAGATAACTTACCAGCCATAATATATGCTGACTGTCTGTCTGTATCACTAGATGGCCTTGCAGACAGGCCGAGAGCCTCCACCTATCTGGAGGGTGCAAAAAGCTTTGCTCCAGAAATTCAGCCCAGAGATCAAAGATGGTCAAAGGCAGTTCTGTGCAACAAGTAACGTGAGTTTTTCAAAAAGACGTAGTTTATGTTTAAGGACATAAACTGTTGGTGGACAGCTCTGGGTTCAAAACAGTTCAACACAGACCTGGTATTGTTCCCAGAGCCAGTCTCTTTGATGCTTGACGTTTTTCTCTTCTCAGCCTATTAAAACGTAACATTAAAGCAGTTTTCTGTAGAATGGATCATTATATTCTTTGCAACATTAGAATTTTTACAAATATATCTCTTTATGACATATTAATTGTTGTCTGTTCTCTCAGTATTTGGGTTACTTTGGTGATGCCAAAGTGCACTACCAGCGTTTATATGTGAAGTTCTTGGAGAATGTCAACAAAAAAGATTACGTCAGAGTGTGTTCACGAAAGCCATGGCACAGAGCTGGCCTGACTCTGAGGTAAGGCGAGAGAAAGACACTGAGTGGAAAGTGTAACCAGAACTGGCCTGCATCAAGGTTACCCTGGATTACCAGGCCCAAACTCCCCCCTCCCATAAAACTTGTTGATGAACTCTCAACACACATAGACTGTACCACACAAAAACAATTCAGTGACTAATTTCAACATTTTAATTAATCTATGTTTCATGTGCCTGTGCTTAAGACAAACACCAATTAAGTTAGTGTCTCTCCTCATGTCTACTGACTGACAGACGCCAGCCTCTACCTAAACAGCTGCTGACCATTCACAATCAGAGCCAACCTCCAATAGATAGTCGACACAAGGAGAGACGGAATGAAAGAGAGCTAATGGAGCAGAGAGAAAGAGAAAGAAGAGAGAGAGAAACAAGGAAAAAAGTAGAAACGGAACATAAGGAAAGAGAAAGGAAGGAGGAGAGAGATCGCAAAGAACAAGAAGAAGAGAGGCACAAGAAAGAAAAAGATGGTGGAGAACAAAATGAGAGGGGTCACAGAGATGTGAAAATGGAAAGTGAGAGTGAAAGAAGGGAGAAGGAGAAAAAAGAAAGGGAACTTAAAGAGAGGCAGCAAAGGAAAAAGGAAAAACAGGATAGGGAGCAGAGGGAAAGGATGAACCAAGAGAGAGGATGGAAAGAAAAGGAAAGATCACTGAGAGAACAAAAAGAGAGGGAGAGGATAGAAAAGGAGAAACAGGAGAGAGAGAGAGAACAAAAACTTAGGGAGAGGGAATGGGGAGAGAGGCACAGAGACCAGAAGGACAGACAGCAGAGGGACATGGAGACAGATGGTGAGCCGAAAGAAAAGGAGAAAGCTCAGGAAAAAGAAAGAAAGGAGAACATGGAGCAAGTCAACAGAGATTATACAATGGCATCAAAAGAAGAGAAGAACCGAGGAGACATAAAGATGGCATTTCAGGGAAGAGCCAAGACTTCAAAGGACAAGGCTGAGCCTCCACCCAAGAAAAGGAAGAAATGGTTGAAGGCGGTGCTGTCCTCTTCATCTGAGTCCGACTACTCCTTACTCAGTGATGATGAAGGTCAGCTGTTCTTTGAGTGCATATGATGCACACATTTATTTTTAACCCATTGCCTTCAACCAACGATTACTGTGTCCAGGCCTCTGTGCAGCTGGTTTTGTGTTTTAGGGCCTGCGCGGGGTGGAGTGAACAGTCGAGCCATGAGGGACATGTTCAGGAGCTATGTGGAGATGTTGGTCAGCACAGCACTTGACCCTGATATGATTCAAGCCCTAGAGGACACAGATGGTGAGCACTCAGTTCAAACTACACTGTAGTCTTAAGTCAGAGAAAAGCATTCTCCAAGAAAATGGAGAATGCATGCATGTCTGTCTGTATGATTCCAAGAATTTTTGTAATATGCAAAGAAAAACAGAATGCAGTATTTGGAAATTTCACATTTTTATTCAGCATTTCAACACAAATCAAATGTTTAAACTGAGCCATTTTAGTATTTGGTGAAATATATTAGCTCATTTTGCATTTGATGGCAAAAACAGTCGTTGAACTAAGTAGATGGAGTTGCTATATTATTGACAGAAGAACGTTGACCCATTCTCTTCGGTGTTGTCCACCCATCCACCCATCCATTCTCTTCCACTTATCCTTGTCAGGGTCGCGGGGGTGGGGTTGGGGTTGGAGCCTATCCCAGCTGTCTTAGGGCAAGAGGCGGGGTACACCTTGGACAGGTTGCCAGTCTGTTGCAGCGCTAACACATAGAGACAGACAACCATTCACACTCACATTTGCACCTATGGGCAATTTAGAGTTACCAATTAACCAATCCCCAATCAAATTAATTCAAATAAATCTTAAAGAGTACCTATAAGTTGTATGTGCAGAACAGTCCAAGGAAAACAATTAAAAGGGCAACTAAATCCAAGAGCCTGGAGAAACTACAGAAGGTGGAAAAAAAGCATAAAACACAGGGCTGACAATATGTGACAAAGACTAAGAGAAAGACAGCAACTATAAATATACAGAAGGGTGACTGGAGCAGAGATGAATCACCTGGGGAGCAGAGCTGCAACAAGACAGTGCACTCAAGACTAACTGATAAAACAGGAAGTAAGAAAGAATGGATACACTAACATGTGAAAACTTAACAAGGCATGGGGAACACAGGGCAGCATCACCCTGTAAAATCTAATTAGTTCCCAGAAATCAAAAAAACTATGCAAACTCGTTGCCTTAAAAACACTAAGTAAAGCTTACTTATGACTGTTAGGACCACTCATTCATTGCAAGTATGCAGTACTAAGAATAACTTGATGTTTCTGACTGTGCAGTACTAATTGTTTACCCACTGACAAACATTTCAAGTTCAACTAAATTAAATAACAATTTGTGGTAACTTACTTAAAAAAAAATCACATTACAGGGCTCTAGACTAACTTTTTGCCACAGTTGCACTGGTGCGCCTAACTTTTTTTCTTAGGTGCACCAGCACAAAAGTTAGGCGCACCCAAATGTTTCAACAGCATCGCTTAAAACCAGTTTCACATGTGCACTTTTAAGGGGGCAAAATTGCTGTCCATACAGACAATATTCATTTGTAAATGATTAACTAACAATCTAACAAGACTAGAAAGGAGAAACTCAGTGCATCATGGGAATCCCCCGGCAGCCTATGTCTATTGCAGCATAACTAAGGGAGGATTCAGGGTCACCTGGTCCAGCCCTAACTATATGCTTTAGCAAAAAGGAAAGTTTGAAGCCTAATCTTTAAAGTAGAGATAGTGTCTGTCTCCTGAATCCAAACTGGAAGCTGGTTCCACAGAAGAGGGGCCTGAAAACTGAAGGCTCTGCCTCCCATTCTACTTTTAAATACTCTAGGAACAACAAGTAGGCCTGCAGAGCGAGAGCGAAGTGCTCTAATAGGGTGATATGGTACTACAAGGTCATTAAGATAAGATGGGGCCTGATTATTTAAGACCTTGTATGTGAGGAGCAAGATTTTGAATTCTGGATTTAACAGGAAGCCAAAACAGGAGAAATCTGCTCTCTCTTTCTAGTCCCTGTCAGGACTCTTGCTGCAGCATTTTGGATCAGCTGAAGGCTTTTCAGGGAGTTTTTAGGACTTCCTGATAATAATGAATTACAGTCGTCCAGCCTGGAAGTAATAAATGCATGAACTAGTTTTTCAGCGTCACTCTGAGACAGGATATTTCTAACTTTAGAGATGTTGCGCAAATGGAAGAACGCAGTCTTACATATTTGTTTAATATGTGCATTGAAGGACATGTCCTGGTCAAAAATGACTCCAAGGTTCCTCACAGCGTTACTGGAGGCCAAGGTAATGCCATCCAGAGTAAGAATCTGCTTAGATACCATCAGGGGCGGATCTAGAGAAATTTTCTTAGGGTGGCATGAGGGTGGCAAAGAAATCAAATGGGGTGGCAAAATCGAAGCCTTTTTTTTTCCAAACACATATGCAGGTGGTTACATATGGTTAGAATAATTCAAATGCAGTAAGTATACACGTTTTTCATATAAATATAGTCTAGAACTTAATTATTGTCTGTAGCCCACATAATTACACACTTTAGTTACATAAAACATGTGAGTTTTGATGTTATGTACTGTATAGCCTGTATAATAAATAAATATTTAGCACAACAATTATAAAATCCAGAAAGCTACACAACATGGGGCGGTTCATTTACAAACACAAGTCTAACTTATGTTTCACACTGTTAGAAAACAATCACATTGTTACAGCTTAAATTACACAAAATGTCAGAAATCTGCACTGTCATGAACAAAAATTTAAACCTAATTTTTCATGATTTGTTGGATTAACCCTCTGAGGTCTGAAATACAACCGGCCACTTTTGACTCCTTTTGAGTTTACGTTTGTATTTCACCCTCAGATTGTTTCATTTTATTTTTTCCCCCGTTGCCTTGTTTGGTATCTTTTCAGCTCAACTGAATTTAGTTGTTTTTTCACTGACATACTGCATTAGTGTTACTGATCTGAAACCACACAAAGAACTTAAAATCCTACTAGTATTTTTTTACTGTAAAAAAAAAAAAAAAACAGTAAATTTTTATAACTTGAAATGCAAATATAAAATGTACATTTTGTAAACATAAACAACTATTTATCTAAAAATGCAGCCAATACACCTGCCGTTTCTTTCATTTTCTACAACCATTTAAACATATTACGAAAATTAAAATAAGAGAACAATCAGGTGTTGCAATAAGATGCCCTACAAATGATGTGTGCCAGTAAAAAAACAAGTTTGTCCACCAACAGACAGAAGAGCACAGGGACAAACCTGCAGGCCTGACAACAGCAGGTGTATCACTGGTTTTCTACTTAGTGACAGTGCTTACAAATGTGCCTCTGTGACATTCATTAGTGCCCTCACTGACACACAAAACAAAACGAATACACAACAGAACAACAACACAAAACACTAAGTAAACACTCCACACTAAATGTCACAAATCTCCCACATCTAAACTCTCTCTCTCTCACTCGCTCGCTCTCTCTCACTGCCGTTACCGTCCTTTTCCCTCTTCCTAAACAACCAAATCCTACGTGTTGACTGTTTTTTTTTAATTGGTCGACATGGTGCATTTTTCCACCGATAGGAAAGAGGTGGCTTTTTTTCTTTCTTTACTGTTTTCGCGCTGTCCTTAGAAAACGCTTAAAACACACCCACACAAAAACGTGACGACAGTATTTAGAAAAAAGTGTGGCTTATATATATGATCATAACTCTGGATTTACTGGCCTGTAATTAAAATTTAAAAACTTTGAAGTCTGAATTTTCAATGTGGCTGAAACAGAGACTCAGCGTGGCTGCAGCTTGTTGCTGTATCAGCTTACATCAGTCATGTGATTTGGAGGTGCAGCGTGTCTGTGGACCACAGAGGGTTAATAACACTCACCTTCCTTCCATTTCCAGAGTGTAACATCCACCCACCTGTGTAAAAAGCGAAATTCCCATGGTGTTGTTCAGAATGTGCTCTGGCACAATCATAAGCATCGCTTGCTACTGAAAATAAGAAAAAAGCCGGTCCTGCTATGGGCTGAACCATTTGTTAATGGTGGAGGGGGAGACACTATCCAATATATTCAGTTTTAGTATTTATATTCACTGTTGACAGTAACTACGCTCAAACTCTTAATGCTATCTTATTTTAATAAACAACACTGTCATATGCAAAACTGGGGTGGCAAGGGATCATTTTAGGGTGGTACTTGCTACCCCATGCCACCCTTCTAGATCCGCCCCTGGATACCATATTTCTAAGATTTTCAGGGCCGAGTACAATAACCTCAGTTTGATCTGAGTTAAGAAGCAGAAAGTTAGCGGCCATCCAGGTCTTTATGTCTTTAAGACATTCCTGCACTTTAACTCATTGGTGTGTGTTATCTGGCTTCATGGACAGATAGAGCTGGGTGTCATCTGCATAGCAGTGAAAATGTATGCTATGTCTTCTAATGATGCTGCCTAAGGGAAGCATGTATAATGTAAACAGAATTGGTCCTAGCACTGAACCCTGTGGAACTCCATAATTAACCTCAGTGTGTGAAGAGGACTCTCCATTTCCATGCACAAACTGGAGTCTATTAGATAGATATGATACAAACCACTGCAGCACAGTACCTGTAATACCTACAGCATGTTCTAATCGCTCTAATAGGATATTATGGTCGACAGTATCGAACGCTGCACTGAGGTCTAGCAGGACAAGCACAGAGATGAGTCCACTGTCAGAGGCCATAAGAAGATCATTTGTAACCTTCACTAAAGCTGTTTCTGTGCTGTGATGAGCTCTGAAACCTGACTGAAACTCTTCAAATAAACCTCTGCAGATGATCTGTTAGCTGTTTGACAACTACTCTTTCAAGGATGTTTGATATAAAGGAAGGTTGGAGATTGGCCTATAATTAGCTAAGACTGCTGGGTCTAGAGATGCTTTTTGAGTAAAGGTTTAACTACAGCTAGCTTGAAGGCCTGTGGTACATAGCCGATCATTAGAGATAGGTTGATCATATTTAAGATCGAAGAATTAATTAATGGCAGGACTTCTTTGAGCAGTTTTGTAGGAATGGGGTCTAAAAGACATGTTGATGGTTTGGAGGAAGTAATTATTGAAGTTAACTCAGTTCAGTTCAGTTCAGTTCAGTTCATTTTTATTTCAAACATTTCAAACATGTGCCTTCACAATCATTACAAAATATCATTCCATTATTTGTTTGAAAAGGAGTAGGCTGAAGTATTTACTTATTTGTCCCTACCCCCTCAAGTTTTACCTCTCATTCATTTAATTTTTTTTTGTCTTAAATTAAACAAACAACATATGAAACATATGAAGTAAAACAAAACATAACATACATAAATCAAAAACAAGAAATTAGCAAGCCCCACCACAGTATAGTTTCTTTCATATGAAAAATACAGAATGTGTATATTTGCAGATACACAAGTTATGGAAAAACAACAAACCAAAACAAAACAAAAAAACAAAAAAGAACCGCAACACCATTACCAGCAACATTACCGTCCTGGGTTAACCCCGTTTTCTTCATTCTTATACTTATTTAAAATTAGGTTTTTATATTTTACTTTAAACTGTTTTATGTTTTGACTGTCTTTTATTTCTTCTGTTAGACTGTTCCATAATTTAACTCCTGCAATTGAGATTGACATAGTTCTTAAAGTTGTTCTAGCACTTTGTATTTTTAAATTCCATTTCCCTCTTAAGTTATACCCACCTTCTCTTTCTATGAACAATTTACAGATTTCTTTGGGAAGCAATTTATTTCTTACTTTATACATTATTTGTGCTGTTTTAAGCTTCACCAAGTCTTGGAATTTAATAGCTTGCATTTTGACAAAGAGTGCATTTGTATGGTCCCTGTACCCTACATTATTTATTAATCTAATGGCCCTTTTCTGTATTATAGTTATTGTTTGTGTGTTACTTTTGTATGTGTTTCCCCAGACCTCTACACAGTAGCTCATATATGGCAGTAGTAAAGCACAGTATAAAATGTGCAGTGCTTTCTGATCCAACATATGCTTTGCTTTCCCCAGGACGGCAATGCCCCGTGCCA
Organism: Astatotilapia calliptera; assembly: GCF_964374335.1. Taxonomy (NCBI): domain Eukaryota; kingdom Metazoa; phylum Chordata; class Actinopteri; order Cichliformes; family Cichlidae; genus Astatotilapia; species Astatotilapia calliptera. Next base: position 36,987,543 of record NC_137425.1, read on the forward strand.
ATTTCCCCCGAACATAAGTAATGTGTGGCTTCCAACAGAGCTTGTGGTCAATGATCACCCCAAGAAATTTTATTTCATTTACTCTTTCTAAATATACATTGTCAACACATATTTCTACTTGGATGTTTTTCTTTTGGTTTCCAAACAACATAAATTTGGTTTTATCTAGATTCAATGATAATTTATTTATATCAAACCACTTCTTTAATATCGTTAATTCCTGTGTGATCATCCCCAAAACCTGTGGCAACTCCACACCTGAACATCTGCAAATATTACAAACTTTAAAATCTCCGATACTCTGCAGATATCATTTAAGTACATAATAAACATTTTTGGACCCAGTACTGAACCTTGAGGTACTCCACAAGCTATATCCATCAAATTAGATTTATATTCATTTATTTTCGTTGTTCTCATGACAATGACAATAAAGTTTCTGATTCTGATTCTGATTCTGATTGTACATATTGTTGCCTATTCCCTACATAGCTTTTTAACCATTCCAAAACTCAGAAAGATCAATTGGAGAAAAAGAGTCTAACTTAACATCAATGGTACTAAGAGTAGCTGTAGATAATATTACATCTGTGGGATGATTACTGGTAATTTTTTTCTCTAATGATTAAAATGTTATTTGTGAAGAAGTTCATGAAGTCATTACTAGTTAACGTTAAAGGGATGGTTGGCTCAACAGAGCTCTGACTGTTTGTCAGCCTGGCTACAGAGCTGAAGAGAAACCTGGGGTTGTTCTTATTTTCTTCAATCAGTGATGAATAGTAAGATGTTCTTGCTTTGTGGAGGGCTTTCTTATAACGCAACAAACTATTTCTCCAGGCTAAATTGATGATCCTCTCCAGCTTACGAGTCATCTGCTTTCACAGGAGCTACAGTGTCCAGAGTCGTACGTAGTGAGGAGGTGAAATTATTAACAAGATAATTGACCTCTGTTGGAGTAGCGTTCAGATAGCTGCTCTGCTCTGTGTTGGTACAGGGCATTGAAGATGATAACAGTGGGTGGATTATATTCTTAAACTTAGTTACAGCGCTTTCAGAAAGACATCTACTGTGATAAAGTCTACTCTCCACCGCTGTGTAATCAATTATTGTAAATGTAAATGTTATCAGGAAATGATCAGACAGGAGAGGGTTTTCAGGAAACACTGTTAAATGTTCAGTTTCTATGCCATATGTTAAAACAAGATCTAGAGTGTGATTAAAGTGGTGGGTGGGTTCTTTTACATTTTGAGAGAAGCCAATTGAGTCTAATAACAGATTAAATGCCATGTTGAGGCTGTCATTTTTAGCATCTACATGGATGTTAAAATCACCCACAATAATTATTTTATCTGAGCTCAGAACTAAATCAGATAAAAAGTCTGAGAAATCAGACAGAAACTCTGTGTAAGGCCCAGGTGGACGATAGATGATAACAAGTAAGACTGGTTTCTGATTTTCACAGCTGGGGTGGACGAGGCTAAGCATCAGGCTTTCAAATGAATTAAAAGTCTGTCTGGGTCTTTGGTTAATTAATAGGCTGGTGTGAAAAATTGCTGCCACACCTCCCCCCCGGCCTGTGCTTCGAGGTTTCTGGTAGTTAGAATGACTCGGGGGTGTTGATTCATTTAAACTAACATAATCATCCTGCTGCAACCAGGTTTCTGTAAGGCAGAGTAAATCGATTTGTTGATCAATTATTAAGTCATGTTGTGGAGGTAAGCATATACGACACAGAGCTCTTAATTCTCACTCCTTCTTTATTCCTCTCCAACATCAACTGAACACATCGCGCCACAAAACACAGCAACACACACTTCCTCAACACTGGGTGTGAGTGGAGCCCTCTAGTGGTCCACCACACATGCCCTAACAACCAGCAGAACTAGTCCCTTTAAGCAAACGGCCTGAACGGCTGAACCGGGGGGGTGGGGAACTGGCTGAGGGAAACCCAGCCCGGGAGCAAGGCTGGCACTGGCGGTCAGAAAAAGCTGCAGACAACTCGGGCTCCATTGGTTGTGGGGCGCTCCTAGGGGAAAAGGCAGAATCCATCAGCCCGGTGGCAGGTGGGCGGCCGTGGAGAGGGGCCTGGGCCGGGACCACCTGATCATCTTGCAGAACATGTGCTGGCTTAAGTCTGTCAACAGAGACAACCTCCTGCCAAAGTCCAAAATGTCTCAGTTAAGAATTCCCCGAGGTCTTCGTTAACCGCACTACGCAATCCCAGCAAAACCCAAGGAAGACGGTCGACCCAGTCGTCACCTGTTAAGGAAGCCGGAGTGTGGCCTTGAGTGACCGGTGAAACCGCTCGCACATCCCATTAGCTTGCGGGTGGAATGCTGTGTTTCGGTGGACCTTGACCCCCAGGCCGTCAGCCATGGCAGATCAGGAAGTGATACTCTACCGCAGAGCGAGACAATGCTAAACTTAATCATCATCTTGACCTCCTCTGACGACCTGTTTGCTGCTGCCTGCCACAGAAAGGCAGTGTTAGAGGGGACTCTTGAGCAGTGCATTTATCGCAGCATATATTGTGTTTTCTGGATACACTGCTGCTTTTTCAGCGCTCAGAGATTGATGGCTCTGTATCAGAGCTGGCTATGAATTTCTGACGGATCAGGCCTTAACTTAACAAAAAAGTTATCAATCGTTCTTTTCATCTTTTCTCATTACCCACAGCTACATCCATTCTGTCAGGCCTAGGCTACTCACTAGGGCTTGGTATCATCACTGATTTCTATAATCCATCTGATTCCGATTCACAAGGTCCCGGTTTGATTCAATTTTGCTTCTGATCATTTATCAGTACTTATACATGTGAGACTTTATCAGAGGTGTGAGCATCACAGCAGAGGCCTTTGTGTCAAAGTAACTGAGGATAAACAGAAAAACATGAAGCAGATTTTACTGGCTTGCCTTTTTGTAGCAGATAACCCTAAAAATATTCTGCAATTTTGCACAATTTTAAAAAGTATACATTTCTTCAGTATATTCTTGTCTGTCATTTAAGCTAAAAAAAAAAGAAAAAAGAAAGACAGCAGCAGACTGTGCTGTAAACGACGGTAGACTGGTAGGGTAATAAGTGAATGAATAATGCAAAAATTGAGATTTGAGACGGGAAACTGTTCTTGAAGTACAGAGAGAGAGAGAGCTGTGCATGAAGTGTGATTTTTATTGTGGTGGAAGCAAAACAGCAAAAGTCGGAGGGAATTCCTGACGACATTTATCAAATGTGAATTGTAGTTTGGATCTTGTTTTGCTGCTGGTTCAGTGAATTTTGGTTGGAGAGAGATAAAACCTGCAGCTCAGAATCCAGCACAAAAAAAGGCGTAAACACAAACCACGGACCCGCCGACGCATCAGAATCAGTGAGCTGTCGGCTTTCAGCCCCGACGGCGTGTCCGTGTACGGGCCGTCGGGTGAGAAAGCCGACAGCTCACTGACTCTGATGCGTCAGGTCCGCTCTGTGTTTACGTCTTTGTGTGGAATCCGTTTACCTGCTCTCATTTACTGTTTGGTGGTTGTTGAAATAGTTTTTGAGCTTTACTGCTTTATTTAAGCTACCCACCTCTCTCTATCCACCTGCACTTTCAACAGGACCACAGCCAATCAGAGAGGTCCCGCTCCTGACTATCTCTGATTGGTTTAGATCACGATAGAGGCATAATGTGTGTCTGTTGTTGACCACATGGAGACTTTTCTTTTTTTACTCAAACAGTTGGTCGCACCGGTGTGACCTAGGGTTTTTTTTAGTCGCACCATTGAAAAATTTGGTCGCATTTGCGAACAAATTGGTCGCACTCTAGAGCCCTGCATTATGTTTTATCATATTTGACATCTCTAGTACAACACTTATATTAATATAACGCTGAATGCAAGTATGATTCAAAAGAATAATTAACATTTAACATCACTTCTTGTGATGGTGTTAAAATCAGCCCAACTTTTATTTTCAAATGTAAAAAGGTATATGAGCCAGCATGCTGGACACTGTTCTGCTGAACAACAAACAGTTATATTACCATCATTGTTATAATCTTACAATGAAACAAAGTCTCAGATTTAATTATTCTGAAACTAAGTTTAGGCCTACCACAACTTTGTTTTGAAAGTTACCTTACTGATATAATCAATATAAAATGTATTTATTGTCTGTAGTTTAAACAACACATTTGTTTTTCATTCCAACACAGGAGCTGGTATATTCTAATATTTTAAGGATGGCTTGTTTCCAGTCCAGGCATCACTGCCTGAATGACTATCATGGATCGAGGTGATCCAAATGTAGGTGCAGAAGAAAGTCTTTAACTTCCCTTCAGTACAGTGGCAGTGGATGTGGGTTGGAGATGCAATGAGCTTGAACCTGCAGGCGACCATCTTCACTGACAATCTTTGACGGAGGACTCATCTCTCCTGGTGTCCTGCAAGCAAACAAACATATTTTTTAGAACACCAACATATTTGCTTTCTTAAAACATTTTTTCTTCATTTACTATAGAATAGACCCCAATTTAGACAACCTCAGGCTCCGTCCCCACCGGAGAGCTGGCATTCAGTGTCCCACCTGTCAGTCTGGATAGCCGTGACCACCACCCCACACACATTAATGTTATGAAAGCATATTTTTAAAAAGGGCTCTGCAAACATGGCCAATAACTTTCATTCTGATGATCTGGAAAATAATTTGGGCACAAAACAAATTGCACTGTTCAAAAACTTGCAGACTTCACTATATACAGTGCAGACAGTGTGGTCCCTCTAAACTAAGTCTATGGGATATGATCTTTGAATAAATGCAGACCAAACTCTCAGTGTTTGTATTTACTTACACAGCATGTCTTGTAGAATTTACTGGGGTCGTCAGCAACAGCATAGTGCAGTCATATCTCAAGTCTAATAAGAGAAGACAGGAAAAGATCATGTTCTGTCTGGGGCATTCAGGGGGATTTTCAAGATGAATGAAAATGTCCGGCTTTTCCTACAGAGGACCCATATGTGTGACTCCATCCCTGAGCTGCTGCTTTGTGAGTTGTTGTTCTGTGCTCACAGACGGGAGAGACAGCATGCAGCAGTGCCTAGTGGTGTTTAAAAGATGCCAAAGCACAACTGCAGCTTTGCAGACAAACTGCAAAAAACTTTCCCTCGTACCGTCCCGGTACTGGTAATCTTTCTTATACAGATGAGGCCTTATTTCTGTACCATTATTTAATTCCAGAGGTTTTTATGTTATTTTTTTGCCCCTGTTGACTTGTAAAAGCCTATATCACATTTTTTAATTTCACCATTAAAAAAATATGGTCACCCTATCTTATCAAGTAGCTGCTCACGTTTCTGTTTCAAACAGTCAACAGAAAATTTCACAGAGAGCTTTTCATATAACATTTTTAAAGCTGTGGGGTTAATTTTTAAGTAACATGAGCCCAGAGGCAGCAGCAATGCTAGGCTAACACCAGTTAGCTAGCAAGTTCATAAACCTGGTGCTAAACTGAGAGAAGCCACAAAAACAGTTTGAATAAGAGTAAACATTTACTCACCAAGTCAGAGTATCACGTAAAGAATCACAGCAATGACAATAATGATCTCTTGAGCTGAAGCTTCTCCAGGTTTGCTCAACATATTCCAGAAAAAAAGCAGGCATCATGAACATGTGGACTGAGCTGTGTGAGGGACGACATGGCATTTTCAAACCATATCGTTTTATTCTTCCTCACTGAGAAGCAACATTTCCTGCTTACTTAGTTTTCCTAATTTAAGACAACTCAAATAAACTTAGTTTATCAGCTTTTTGAATAAAAAGTACTGGTAACTTACTTAACCTCCTAAGACCCGAACTCTTCCACAGCATGCTTTCTTTGCTATTTGGGCTGATTGGCACCTGATGAATGTAAAAACAAAGAATTACCAGATTTTTTTTTTTACCTAATTTTTGTTCCTGAGAAAAATGAGATTGACATATGAGGATATTTGTTTAAAATTTCGATAGAACAGTGGCAGTATAATGTCCTCGTAAGTGGATCAGGCCCTTGTAGAGCAAAATGTAGTATTTTGGTCTAGACAACCGAAAATGTGATGTCCACATATGTGGACGCAGGTCCTAGGAGTTTAAACTGAGTTCTAATAACAAATTGATAAAAATTGAGCTCAGTCTACTTGATATTTTTAATTAAACACAATATTATATTTTACAGTGCATAACTGAAATGAGGGATAGAGTAAAACAAACAATAACCCGTCATTGTCCTGGGTATTTTGAGTTTTTTGTGGGGTTTGGCTCCTTTTTTCAGAACTCTTGTGTTAAGCCTTTTTATTTGGTAATGTTAGTAGGTTGTTATTTTCCATTGTGATGTATTATTCTCTTTTTGTATTCTAAATTATCTTGTTTTGTGATTCCTTTCTGTCTCCCCATTATGTCCCATTTATGTCCCATTTATGTCCCCGTGTCTGTGTGGTCTCCTTTGTCCTTTCTCCATTTTCATCTGGTTTCCATGTTTAATTATGTCAAGTCAGTATATCTTAGTCCTAGTCCTAGTGTTAGTTACTTCCTGTTTTATTTTGATAGGCCTTCATCTCGTATGCATTATGTTCAGTTTTGTTTCCCTTAAATAGATGGAATGACTCTATTTAACCACGTCCTCAGACTGTCCGAGGTCTTGGTGGTTATGATAGGGATGAACTGCTGACCCATGCAAATGATTTCAAGAATTTTAAGACCTTTTAATAATTAAAGATAAAATGGTGCAAATAAGTTGCTAAGACAAAGACAGCATGCTCCATCTTTATTGTTATTTTTAGTGTACCCAGTATGGAAAACTACTAATTAAATTACTTGGCATCATTTCAAGAGTCTTTTGAAAATTGCAGTGACATGAATTAAAATGTAAGGTTTAAAAGTAAATGAGTGTTCTACTACTTTAACACATCAGATGAATTATACCTCCCGCCCATGAGGAAAATTGATAGTATGCTCAGTGAACAGAAGAAGAAGTTGTTGAGGAGAGTCAACATGAGTGCTCAGCACCAGGTAAAGCTTCATATTCTTCTGTTTTGGTTTTGTTTGGCACTTCTTAAATCACTTTGTTTCAGAGATTTGTTGAAGATGATTCCCCATAGTCTAAGTGTTAAACCAGATACATTTTTGTTAACTGAAAACATTTCTTTGCAGAAATCTGATTCTTTGTGGCCTTAAGCTAAACGTGACCTTTGTCTCATGACGCCAATTTACTTTCATCATCCAGGAGGCTTTACATATATTCCCCAAAATGACAGCAGATCCTGTGGAATCTGGAGTTGTCAAAGTTCACCTTGGTGGGGAGGGCTACAACCGCAAGACTCTCAACCAAATCAAGAGGAGCATTCCTAAGCAGCAGGTGAGAAAAAGCTATGACGCTGCACATTTATGTAGTCAATACCCTGTGCCTGGTGTTACAAGCTGAAAGGCAATTTGTTGTTATCCAACAGCTGTCTAATCGCTCTGAAGGTTTTTCAAAGTTTTTCTTTTGACCTTGGCTGCTTTTTCACTAATTTTTAGTCCATTTTTAGAGGAAATATTTTTTTGGTTGTGGAACACTGACCTATGGATCATTCAAGTATAAAAAGGGATTTAAGCCAGTGGTTTGGGGGATCTTGTCAAAATTGACGAAATAATGAAACCATAAACCTACAGTCAGATTTTCATCCACCATACATTACCATCTGGAATGCAACTTATTGGCAACAGCTTTATTTTTCAGCATGACAGTGACTTCAACATTACTGAGGCAGTGTGTAATGGTCTTGAAAGAGACCTGAACAAAACGCAACCAACATCCAAAGAAGAACTTTGAAGGTCCTTCAAGAAGCCTGGAGAATCATTCCTGAAGACGACTTAAAAGAAATACAGGGTAGCTTGCCTGAGAGAGTTGTGTTGTGAGGCTGTGTTGAAGAATAAAGGTGGTCATAACCAAATATTTACAGACTGTCAAGCTCTTTAGAATTGTACAAACTCTGGTTTTACCTTATATAATGCATTTCCCATTTTCCTAACGATAAAGAAATAATGGACTCAAAACTTTTGCACACTACATGAGTACATCATCACACCAGTTAGTCTGAATCTTTTTAATAATTATTATGTGCAGGGCATATGTCAGAGGCAAGATTTAGAAAAATCCACACAGTTCAGTACAGTCAGTACAATTACAATCAGTAAAAGAAAAGCATATAACCTTTTGTAGACACTAAGGATATTTCTATTGACTTTTTCACAAACATTTTTTGTTAGTTTAAATCTATTTTAAAAATTATAGGTTTTATTTTTATTTTAACTAAATAAATAGTTTAACACGTTTAGGTTTAGTTTTTGTTAACTATAAAACCCTTCACCATCACCAGAGGGACCTTTTTTTAATTTTAATGAAAGAAACTGTTACATTTTTTGTAAAAAGGAAACATGAATCTTGTGTCCTGTCTTCCTCCCCTCACCCTCAGCTGGTAGCGGTAGCTCTCCCTCCCTGAGCCTGGTTTTGCCGGAGGTTTCTTTCTGCTAAAAGGGATTTTTCTTCCCACTGTCACCAAAGTGCTTGTCTACAGGAGTTCATACAATTGTTGGGGTTTTGTCTGTGGTATTATGGGCTGTTTACCTTACATTATAAAGCACCTTGAGTTTCACCTTCAGTTTTATTTCTTTGGTGCAATATAAATAAAACTGAATTGAATTGAATTAAACACAACATCACCTCAAGGGTTAAGAAACATCACAGTTTTGTTAAATACTTAGGTTACCTACTATGTGTACAACTTTCTTTAATTCAGTTCAGTTCAATTCAATTTTATTTATACAGCTCCAAATCAAAACAATAGTCGCCTCAAGGCGCTTTATATTGTACAGTAGACCCCAGAGGTGTGGACTCGAGTCACATGACTTGGACTCGAGTCAGACTCGAGTCATTAATTTTATGACTTTAGACTTGACTTGAAAAAATGTTCTAAGACTTGTGACTTGACTTGGACTTTTACACCAATGACTTGGGACTTGAATTGGACTTGAACCGGTTTACTTGAAAAGACTTGATATTTCACCCCAAATATAAAATTTAACATGCATATTATATAGAGATTGAAAATGTGACGTCATTCACGGGTAGAACCGCAAAGGATTCTGGGAACTCGTGGCAAGTGGTACTAGCGCACGCAGGCTTTCAATTAAAATCAGTTATACAGCGATAAAAAGAAACACAAAAATGTCAAGAAGCCGTTGTATTATTAACTGCAATAGCCGGTCGCATGACAGCCACGGGAAGCCGACGGGTAAAGAGATCGGTTGTTATCGGATTACGTCGTTGAAGAGAAATTGTTCGAGCCATGTTTCCAAAGTAACAAAGACGCGACGGATGGTCTGGATTGCAGCCATTCAAAGATCAAATATAACGTCCCAGAACACTCCAGCTCACAGGTTAGTCTGCTCCAAGCATTTACACAAAGGTCAGTGTCTTTTAGTACTTAATACGTCATTTTCATAACATAATTGGTGATATAGGTTACAAGCAAGTCTGGCGCTGAACAGAAATTGTCGCGCTATGCTCCTTTGTTTATTGTGCATAAATAGTGAATTGTCCTGACACAATATTGCGTTTCGCTTCTGTTATTATGGTACATTGACAAAAACATATACTTTTATTCACAGGATAAAACAGGTTTTTTGTATCACTAATTGCCCAGTACGATTACAGCATACAATATTATTGTCACTGCTACATTTCTGTGATGGGTACCAGAAATTATTTCCACTACTAATTAATTACTGTTGAGCTCAAAGGTCCTATTAATAAACGGTTAACGAATGTGTATTTATGAAGACGATTTGTGAGACTGGTAAACTTATGATACGTACGATGGTCTTTCGTTCTACACGGTGCATTTCAAGGTCCTGCACCCATCCGTCAGTAAACTGTACCTGGGCTTGTTGCAGTGACCAGAAGTTACTAAACTTCATGAGTGTGTGCACTCACTCCAAGAACCGTATGATTATAAATATGCATATAAATATGCTAAGATGAGATAGCTGACTTCATCTAACTAGCAAATGTTTTCCAGGCTACGTTGGTGATTCAGTTTTTTTTAATATGTATGATATTTTTGTCATGCGATTTTAAAGCCGGTCCTACAACCGCATCCAAGAATAACATGCAGCTTATCTCAGAACTGTCGGTGAAAATTATTCTTGGAGCTAGGTTTAATTGAGCTGCATTCTAAAGAGGTGCAATTTCACAATTTGTGTATATTTTCTAAGTTCACTATTTTGTCATGTGTTGAGAAAAACACAGATTAAAAAATTACATGGTCTAATATTTACATTTAGCATAACTGCAACATTATTTTTTCGTTGTTTTTTTTTTAAAGACTCGAAAGGACTTGAAATTCAAAGTTTCAGACTTGTGACTTGACTCGGACTTTTACACCAGTGACTTGAGACTCGACTCTGACTTGCCTGACATTACTTGAGACTTGACTTGAGACTTGAGGATAAAGACTTGAGACTTACTTGAGACTTGCAAAACAATGACTTGGTCCCACCTCTGGTAGACCCTACAAGCATACATACAGAGAAAAACCCAACAATCATATGACCCCCTATGAGCAAGCACTTTGGCGACAGTGGGAAGGAAAAACTCCCTTTTAACAGGAAGAAACCTCCAGCAGAACCAGGCTCAGGGAGGGGCGGGGCCATCTGCTGTGATTGGTTGGGGTGAGAGAAGGAAGACAGGATAAAGACATGCTGTGGAAGAGAGACAGAGGTTAATAACAGATATGATTCAATGCAGAGAGGTCTGTTAACACATAGTGAGTGAGAAAGGTGACTGGAAGGGAAAAACCCAATGCATCATGGGAATCCCCCGGCAGCCTACGTCTATTGCAGCATAACTAAGGGAGGATTCAGGGTCACCTGGTCCAGCCCTAACTATATGCTTTAGCAAAAAGGAAAGTTTGAAGCCTAATCTTGAAAGTAGAGATAGTGTCTGTCTCCTGAATCCAAACTGGAAGCTGGTTCCACAGAAGAGGGGCCTGAAAACTGAAGGCTCTGCCTCCCATTCTACTTTTAAATACTCTAGGAACAACAAGTAGGCCTGCAGAGCGAGAGCGAAGTGCTCTAATAGGGTGATATGGTACTACAAGGTCATTAAGATAAGATGGGGCCTGATTATTTAAGACCTTGTATGTGAGGAGCAGGATTTTGAATCCTGGATTTAACAGGAAGCCAAAACAGGAGAAATCTGCTCTCTCTTTCTAGTCCCTGTCAGGACTCTTGCTGCAGCATTTTGGATTAACTGAAGGCTTATGTTGGGTCTAAACTCAGACCCCGCTGTATCCAGGACTTATTCCCATGAAAGAAAAGCAAGGCAACAGTGTTCGATCGATTTCTTGCGCAAGGGAGGCCTCTCGTCTGTGACCAGCACGTTGAAATGACCACGCTGGTGGCCTCCTCTCGCCGCCTTTTATTGACAAACTTCAAACAATAGTAAACAAAACACCTCCCCTTGCAACCCCCTTTGGTTACAAAGAAAAGGCACTGTATGTAAGTGTGTGTGTGTGGGTGTTATGTGAGAATGTGTGTGTGTGTGTGTGTGTGTGTGTGTGTGTGTGTGTGTGTGTGTGTGTGTGTGTGTGTGTGTGTTTGATCAAAGGGTCATAAAACCTAAAAGCAGGAACAACATCCTTGGTCATAAAGAGGGTAGTCTTCCCCCACACCCAATGTATGGTTTACCAAAGATAACACAGTGAAACCATACAAAGGGTAGGAAGCTCTACCAAACATCAAACAGATCTTCAAGTTAGGATGTATCTACAATAAAACCTCCCCCAGCACAGAGTGGCTGGAGAGGTGGTCAGGATCAAAGGAATGGCTTTGATCCTACTGCTTAAACTAAGACTGTACAAATTTAAGAAACACAATGGCAACATTCAACAATTAGACTTAACATTTCCCTCCTTTTTGTCATTGTTCTTAAATTTCAACTTATGCACCCTTTGTTTGGACAGTGTCAGTATAGATTTCATTCATACACAGTAAACTACATCCTATACATAAGCAAATCAGTATCAACAGTCCAAAAACAGGAATTAATTTTTTCAAAAGAAGATGCCACCAAGGACCAGACGGTAACCAAGCTATCCAGCCTTGTGGCGGATCTACTCCTGTCGTGCAATTCATTATGTATTTCTTCAAGTAAACAACTGAATGTCAAAGGTCAAACAAGAAGAATCATCATTCTCAAAAATCATATGTCACTACAATCCAACTGTATACAGACATAGGTATTTAAACGCATCAGTTGACTTTATTGTTTGTCCATATGGCTCTCAGCTAACTTCAAAGCTGCAGCAAGTCAACACCCTTCTTTATTGACTCCTATCAACCCCCCAAATCTTCTCACTGTAGGCATCCTGTGGGGGTTAGAGTCAACTTGTGAATTATCTGCATTTACAACTCTTCTCCTGTCCTGTTATCACCACAGAAAAAGCTTTGTAAAGGAAATTGGATCAAGCTGTTTTGATCTTCTTGGCTCAAAACCTCAAGTGTTCATGATGTAAATGTAGACAAAAGGCTTCTCTGTTTACATCCTTCTTGCAGAAGACAAAAGAATAGGTGATGTTGCCATGTTCCATGGTTAATCTCCAACTTGGGCTAATCCATTGTCCTTCGTACACATAGGCAATTGGCCTGTTTCCAGTTCGTTTAACTGTATAATGTCCTGCAACAAGTCATATTCTTTGAGTCAGACGAGCAGGTCTGTCTCACCAGAGCAGTTCACCTTCCCAGCTACTGGTGAATCAACCTTCCATTCAGGTTCAGAGCAGTTGAAAAGTTGGCAGTGTTCCTGGATGTGTTGCTAAAGCAACCAAACAAACTGTCTCACTCCAAGTGATGCTATCCGGTTGTGTTCTTAAACTGCCACCAGTAGTTGGTTGAAAACCCATGCGGGTACTGGGTGTGATTTGCTCTGTCCCAATGCGCTCCTGTCATCCCACTCAGGGTCCACAGGCACAAGAAGATGCACAGCACATTCCCAGCCATTCTGATGAGTACCTGTGGCTCAGTTGGTTTCTTCACCGGATTGAGACGAGGGGCCCTGGAGGCTTTCCCCCCCCTTTGTTCCCGGTCTTCCTGCCACTTACTCCGAGCTGGCCTGGATGTGTGTCACCTTCTTGCAGTGCGCTTGATATATCCAAGTGTTCCTTCCGGCAATCTTCACTGCTGTGGTCGTCGTCAGCAGCATCCGATATGGACCTTCCCACCATGGACTGGACCAGCACTTCCTCTCCATGGCCTTATCATCATCCAATCTCCAGACTTCAGGCTCTGCTCCTGCGAAGAAACAGAATCATCTGGCAGATCATTTGTTCTCATGACTACTTTACTTTTAAACATTTTCAAGCATCTAATCTGCTAATATGCTCTCTCTTCTGCTTTTCTATCATCACTACAGAAGACTGGAACTCTAAATGCTCTAACATGTATAATCTCAAAGAGTCAGACCATTCTCTGTTGGAGTAATCCTCATGTACTTATTCTATACAGTCTAACCGTGTCCTGCCTGTCTTCCTAAATCCTAACTTTACTGTTCCATTAGTTCTCTCTGCAAAAAAGTTTTTTTTTAAAAGTATTTAATAATCCTAGAGTGAGTATAACGACTGCTCATCTCCCTCCTGTTTGAGACATGGCATAGCCAATGGCTCAAAATAGCAGCAGTCTTATACAAATTATTAGGCAGTACTGGTTTATCACACAGATAAAAAATCATCCTGCAAGCTTGCTCCCTCTGTAAGTCACAACTATTGTCCTGCAGTAGGTGAGTGGGCCTGCATGTCTGCTAATGCTGTACTGATAAAAGGTTAACACCATGTTTAACTAAAGCTGCCTCTTTTGCGATCTTATCTGCAAAAACTTTCCCTAATGCAACCGGATCTTTCCCTCACATGTGTGCTGCACATTTACAAACGGCAATTCCACTGGTTAATAACGCTGCATCCAGCAGAATTTGCAAGAGTTTGGTGTGTTCTGCAGGTTTCCCTGTAGAGGTTGTCACACCTCGTCTCACTCACTGCACTACAAAGAAATGTACAGTAGCAAATGTATACTACGCTTCCGTTAAAGCTAGCATCTCTGCTGCTCAAGCAAATATGAAACATGCTAGTTGTCCTACATAGATAACTCTCTCTCACTGTCTGCTACAGTAAAACCTGTTCTAGTCTGTCCCTCTACTATCGTAAAACTCAAATCATCAACAAACCAAACCTTTCCCTCAACGAGTGGCACATCTATCAAGTCATCCCTCAGCTTACACGTCTTCTCCTCGCGCTCTCTACACTCATGAGAAGTGCCCTCCTCCGTTGGCAAAAAGGGTTGGACAGATTCAGAATTCTGCACCACTTTATGGTAATATGTGTGGTTGTGAGAGTAACAGTAACATTAAAGACAAGTGTCTTGTAGGTGACAGAAATGTAAGTTTAGTCTGCAGTAGTAGACATCTACCTTGTGTGGAACTAACAATTGCAAAAGGTGAAATAAACTATTGAAACATTGTACAGCTTAAGCTGCTGCACATACTGATCTCACACATGGAGGTAAAGCACGAGCAACTAGAGCTAATCTTTTAGGATAGTAAGTTACTGGCTTCACTTGTGGAAAAAGTGCTGTTAGTTATTTTACAGTCACCTTGCATTTGTGCTGTTCACAGAACCACAAGTCCATCGCTGGACCTCCTCTGCGCTGTCACTTTTTGGAGCTTGGCACGCTCCCTCAAGTTCCATTTTGTGGGCGATCCTCTCAGTCACTCCTTCTCGTCATGGCATCTCACGACATCTACAAATTGAAAAAATGACACTCCTCTCGCCACACGGCTTTCGCCATGTGTCAACTCCCCAATGAGACATGTAAAAGAGTGTCGCACAGTCTCCCTAAAACAATCTCCAGGGTTTGTCCCTTGGAGCAGCTTCACTCCAAGCTGTAACCCTGTGTAAAACATTAGTCAGCACTTAAATGTTCAGCTTGTTTAGCTCCCAGCTCCTGTATCACAGAAGACAAAGTCTTAAAATTAAAACAACTTCACATTTGCAACCAACTATAGATCATAAGAGTAATAAAGTATTCAGCATCACAGAGACAAGTATCATTGCAGGTTTATTCTAAACTCATTAAACTTCTACTTTTTCCCATAATTTGTTCCAAATTATTTAACATCTCAACGTCATTCCACATTATAATCAGTGAACTTCACTTATAGGCCATCAAAGCCTCATCTGAACATGGATGCACCACTTGCATAGGTTTAATACTTGTAAATAAACAGCTAATCACACAAATCACTGCAACAATAATAGTAAACATTGTTTAATATTAATTCTGGACCCCACCTCTTGACGCATGGACACTCTCATGCGTCAACTCACCAAACCTGGATCCCTGTCTTAAAAACTGGCTCCACCAGGAGCCTGCATACTCACCATCATGGCCTGGAAAACAAGATCTTGAAGTAAAATCAAACTTCACACTTATAAACAAGTATATCACAAGGGTAACAAGCATTCAGCATCAGCAAGACAAGTGTCATGTGCAGGTTTTCTCAAATCATTAAATCACTATTGTTACCATAATTCGCCTCAAACATGGATCATCCCATGTGCTCAGTTAACATTAATGTAATCGGTGACTTCCCTTAAGCAAAGTCACTCCACTCATATATTATTATGGGTCCAAAAGTGGCCAGCAAATGAGCCCATAATAAACTATTCCATAAATATCGTAATCTCTTATTTGTTTTACTCATGTCCCTTGTCCACTTCTGCTGAATGCTACATGCACTCTTAAAGAAAACAAAACCTGAAATAAAGAAACAAACATCCACCAGTTGTTCTGCTAAAAACCACATCATCAAATCACATGAAAAACTGCAATGCTGTAAGAAAAAATGCAAATGTTAGCGCTGCGCAGGTGTGTACACACTTTCTCACAGTAACTTCTGTGAGTACCACAAGCCCATGAATAACACACCTCTGATAGATTCACAAACATAAAAATGGCATTTAAAAGGTTAAATCATCACGCAACCTCAGATGTTGCTATCATCTTTCTGCTCCTGTAACAGAGACACACACAGAGATACATCCACACCTTTGTCAAGTGGGGGTTGACTTCACACAATGGTGTTAAGTCAGTCAGTCTTGTCAGCTTTTGTCAGTCAGTCAGTTTCCCATTTATTTTAAAACTCTTACTCATTCACTCAGTGATTCCTTCTTTTGCTAATTGTGGAAATTATCGTCGCATCCGTTTCCACGCTCAGCAAAACAACGTCATTTCAAAAAGAAAAATAATTTAGACTGGATTTCCTCGTTGAATCCTTTTGGACAGGAATTTGTTTCCTGATTGTCCCAAATAAGAGCCCATTTTAATTTTGGGGAAGCTCACTTTGCAACAGTTTTCTCGACGACGCTTCGGTTCTAATCGTGCAGATCTGCTCAAACAGAGATCATCAAACAAAACTTTCAGTGCACCATGAAAGTAACAAAATAAAAGAAAGAAAATAAAAGAAATCAAAGAAAATAAAGGAAAGATAGGCCTTGTTTAAATCATGACACGTGTTCTTCATGCCAGGGGGATAAATCGTAACAAAAGACAAATCAAACAGCCAGTTTAATCTCAAACATTCATCCAATCAGCCATACACACAACATACAGCATAACCCTGTTGTCTTAGCACATAATAAGTTTTAGTTCTCATGTAACTAAATGTGTGCCATGGTAAAACTTCTTCACACACCAGAAACTCACAATCAGCTCACTCAACTCACTCATTTAAGACCTCTCATCAGCATTCTGTTTCCTCCTCTATAATGCAACCATCTGTCCTCCTATAATATTCAGTCCACTAGTCTATGTATCACTTTCATCTTACTAGTGACTTGGACAAGATGACAAACAGAATCTCATGCTTAAGATGCTGTCTGGTCTCATGAGTATCATTGTATGTGTATATGCATGTAGGGTTAGTATGGTTAATGCATTTTCAGTATGTTTTTGTGTTCTTCTCTCATCACACTTTCATTATTCTCATCACTGCTTAAAACAACACACATCTCTCTCTGTTTTTTTTTCTTTAACTGTACTTTTCTCCAAAACAGAAAATAGCATTACAGCTGTTTCAGACTGAGAAACACCAAACACTCTTCGTGCTATCATTCATCCACACAACTATTTTATTTCTTTTTGTCCACTGGGCAGGTGACATGCAGAATCACGTCTGCCCCAGCTGGATACCTTTCACACACACCATGACGTCAGACACTCTCACACTCATGGAATTGATCAGGAGAAAAACTTTCTTCATCTTCACACTCTGTTACAGAAACACCATATGGTTTTTTTTTGTTTTGTTTTTTTTGTTTTTTTGTGTTGTGTCAGGGATGGATATGTAGTTGTAACGTTTGTGTTCACTAACTTTACTTTCTGTTTCCTACCCTGCCAAGTCTGTCTTGGACTCAATGCTGCTCCTAATATGCCTCTAATCTCTCCTCCACTTCTACCTCTGCTCTCTCACGCTCTTCTCTGACTCTACTTTCTGCTAACATTCTTGCTCTTCCCTCTTCTGAACCTGCTCCAGCCACAACTTAGCAATTGCTAACTGCAATTCCTTCCTCTGCTTCGCTTTACCTGTTTTACCAGCTACACTTACAGATATTCTTTCTACCAGCATTTTACACTGAACTTCCACTAATGTCCCTTCAAATCCACATTTCTTATACCAACAACCTACATACTGCGTGCTGCCTGGTAAAACTTTCTGCATAAATTTTAAATCTCCTTCTAAGGCAGACTTACACATTTTATTCTCCATTAACTATCAGCCACACTCACGCAGACCACGTCTGGCCCGCACACACACAACATAGGCCTATCGCTTGCGTTTGCACGCACAGCTAGCGCTCTCTGTTGAAAACTCTCAAACGCCCATATGGCGGAGAATTCAACCTTCGGACACTCTCCAACGCCCCAAATGGCGGAGATTCCGGACTCTGAACCTAGGTTCTCTCCACGCCCCAAATGGCGGAGAACTCTCTACGCCCCAAACGGCGGAGAAGCCTGCGTCTCTCTCACGCGGCTAGCGCGCTCCCGGACTCACGTTTAACGCACAGCCCGTAGCCGCTCTCTAATGTTTTGGGTCCACGTGCGCTCTCGTGACCAGCGCTCCCCCGGACTCAAACGTTTCACGCAGAATCACGGTGACGCGTTTCTAGGATCCCACATTCATTCACGCGGTTATAGAGACGCTCTCTAAGGCCTTCTGTACTCACTGTTTGTTTACGTTCATGGGAAGAGTCTCTGGATCCCGTCAATCGTCATCCATCCCGAGGGGAGGTCAGGCGCAAACTTCCCGGCCTGGTGGCAAGCCAAAAACACCAGGGCTTTACGTCAATCATCCCAGACGTTGCGGTGGCGTCCTCTCCCTCTCCTCGGTGGATGCAATGTGTTAGGCTCCGGCTCCGAAGGACCAAATAAATGTTGGGTCTAAACTCAGACCCCGCTGTATCCAGGACTTATTCCCATGAAAGAAAAGCAAGGCAACAGTGTTCGATCGATTTCTTGCGCAAGGGAGGCCTCTCGTCTGTGACCAGCACGTTGAAATGACCACGCTGGTGGCCTCCTCTCGCCGCCTTTTATTGACAAACTTCAAACAATAGTAAACAAAACACCTCCCCTTGCAACCCCCTTTGGTTACAAAGACAAGGCACTGTATGTAAGTGTGTGTGTGTGGGTGTTATGTGAGAATGTGTGTGTGTGTGTGTGTGTGTGTGTGTGTGTGTGTGTGTGTGTGTGTGTGTGTTTGATCAAAGGGTCATAAAACCTAAAAGCAGGAACAACATCCTTGGTCATAAAGAGGGTAGTCTTCCCCCACACCCAATGTATGGTTTACCAAAGATAACACAGTGAAACCATACAAAGGGTAGGAAGCTCTACCAAACATCAAACAGATCTTCAAGTTAGGATGTATCTACAATAAAACCTCCCCCAGCACAGAGTGGCTGGAGAGGTGGTCAGGATCAAAGGAATGGCTTTGATCCTACTGCTTAAACTAAGACTGTACAAATTTAAGAAACACAATGGCAACATTCAACAATTAGACTTAACAGCTTTTCAGGGAGTTTTTAGGGAGTCAGGTACTTCTGATTAGAGACCTTAGTTTTCACAGGAGCTACAGTATCCAGAGTCGTACGTAGTGAGGAGGTGAAATTATTAACAAGATAATCGACCTCTGTTGGGGTAGCGTTCAGGTAGCTGCTCTGCTCTGTGTTGGTACAGGGCATTGAAGATGATAACAGTGGGTGGATTATATTCTTAAACTTAGTTACAGCGCTTTCAGAAAGACATCTACTGTGATAAAGTCTACTCTCCACCGCTGTGTAATCAATTATTGTAAATGTAAATGTTATCAGGAAATGATCAGACAGGAGAGGGTTTTCAGGAAACACTGTTAAATGTTCAGTTTCTATGCCATATGTTAAAACAAGATCTAGAGTGTGATTAAAGTGGTGGGTGGGTTCTTTTACATTTTGAGAGAAGCCAATTGAGTCTAATAATAATATCTAATAATAATCTTGTGTTGCTTTGATCATTAGTTGTACTTTTTCAAATAATACTGTAATTACTAAGATGAAAGACTTTAGTAGAAAGAAACTCAATTCTTTTTCTATCACCATTTTCAGGATATGAAACTTTCGATTGACATTTGCCGGATATACAGTCTGTATCATTCTCTTCACCACTACAAATATCACACCTTCCTGCATTGCAAGAAGGAGGTAAGGATTTTGCTGCACTTTTGCTATAATACCCAGTGTGTATTATATTAGGGATACAATAAATGATATAACATAAACCACCTATATGGCTGGTTTAACAAAGTTACTGAAGTTCCTGTTGGTCCCACGTGCACATGGGGATCGGGGCTTTCAGGCACCAAGCCTGTGGAGCTCTCTTCCATTGTCTTTACACTGTCCAGACTCCGTTGACTCTTAAAAAGCAGCTGAAGACATTTCTATACAAACAAACGTTTATTTAATTTGATCATTGTGTTATATTATTATTTGTATTTCTGATTTGACTGTTGAGCACTTTGTGATCTTTATCTGTGAAAAGTGCTATATAAATAAATTTGACTTACTTACTAACCGCATAAATTTAAAAGCTCCCCAGTCCTTTGTAGCTTCTTTGGAACTACAGAGTGACAACACTGATGTATAAGTGTGAACACACACACTGTATAGACATTATCATTAGCCATGATACTGTAACATAACTGTTGTTTTCTGACTAGACAGACAATATAGAGCAGGCAGCGGAGGACCCTGGCCAGGAGGAGGTGGTGCAGCAGTGTATGGCGAACCAAGGCTGGCTTGAGAGCCTCTTCAGTTCTTTCATGGAACTGCTTACTCTTAGTGCAAAGACCTAAAGGACGATCACAACCTCTGCCTCCAAAAACAAACATCCACCTGCAGCATTAAGTAGGTGGAGGTGTTCAGAATGTGTGAAACAAAGCAATCAGAAACTGGACGCCAGAAATGCAACGAGAGTGGCCCCTATTTTTTTTTAAAGGGAAGGTTACCATTGTAAGTATTTGCTTTATTGCTGTGTCCAACTATTGTACCAATTTATGAAGGCTAGTGAACTATTGGAAAGCAAT
The DNA here is from genome assembly GCF_964374335.1 of Astatotilapia calliptera. Lineage (NCBI taxonomy): Eukaryota > Metazoa > Chordata > Actinopteri > Cichliformes > Cichlidae > Astatotilapia > Astatotilapia calliptera. The sequence goes on from NC_137425.1 coordinate 37,008,251, forward strand.
GGATTTCCCCAAAAGTCAATGAAAGATTATTTGATTAGAACTACAAAGCTGACTTTTGTCAGGACTTACACAGCATGGATATATATGTGCAAGCTGTCTTTTATGTAAGTATGTAAGTAAAATATGTATTTAATGTGGTTTGTATAATTTACACAAATCCATTTTTTAAATGTACTTTTCTCAGATGGAATTGTTTGCAGTTCACATTTTTGAAAAATGTTTTATAGGTGTAAAACCAAATGGCCCGTATGCAAAGCTAAGCTAAAACGAATGGTTTAGTGAGATGAAAGTGAGGTTTAAAAAGACAGTGTGAATGTCTTTTCTTTCTATCTGCATCAGAAAAAAGCAGGACGATAATATATTTAAAACCAAATCATGATGTTTCTGTTTGTTCTTCAGGAGATAATGAATGATTGGGATTAATTCCCTTAATGAAGAAGAATACAAAAAGAATGAAGTACTGCTTTCTTAAAGGAAGTATGAGTTAAAATGATGATAAACCCTTAATATCAGTATTTAATGTCATATTTTTTTTCTGTTTGCTGCTGAGTTTTCCTATAAGTTGAACTCTCTGAGGATATTCTTGCAGAGTCTGATTTGTAAATATTGTACAGCTACTTCATCCTCTAGTTTCCAGTGGCTCTTCAGTACATGCAATTGCTGTATTGGACATACTGCATTAAAACTCTGAAAATAACAAATGCCCCAATGAATCAATAGCCTTGAGCTGAAGTCTTTTCAAGAATGTTTGCATCATAGCTAAGTGGATTTTAGCTAATGCAAAGGCACTGCCTAAACGTTTGAATTGATGTATTTAAGTTTACTGTAGATAGCATCACTTTAAAACAACTGTTCAGTTGTGCTGTACAAGGCAGCAGTGTTCCTTCTTTTTCTGTAATTTAGCCTTACTCTTTGTTGAGAGCTCTAACAATAGTTCATCCATCAGACATTCGAAAGCATGGGGTGGAGTACAGTTTATTTATCTTCCTCTCAGGAACTTTGTATCTCAAGCAGGAATCGTGTGATGCAAATCCAATTCAGCATAGAGTCCTAGTAAGGATTATTTTGTAATCTGTTTCTCTAAACATGATACACAAGGACATTAAACCTAAGCAGTCCACAATATGCAAATGAATACTGACAAAGCTCCAGGTCAGTGAGAGAAAAGGATATGGCAAACCTTTTTGGGAACACCGACCGAATCAAGCACTCATGGGAAGACCGAACTGTGGGGTGTAAGTGTGCAGTAGAGAGAGAATGACACAGTTCATCAGTGTGCTGTGTGGTTGTAGTGCTGTAAATCCAAAGCTTATAGAAATTAGGGGTGGGGCTAGGACAGAGAGAAGAGAAAGAAGATTAGCTGCTTCAAAGGTTTCTTCGGTGATAAGAAGCTGCCAGTGGTTGTGTGTCCTTCTCTTTATTACACCAGCAGGTGAGTGAAAGATGTCTGGGTTACTGTTGTAAAACTCAGAGGAAACTTCAGTGTTGTTCAGCACTTCATAGATACAACAACAACAACAAAAAAAATCCAGTATATGGTTATCGTGCAAATGTATTTATACAAGCACTGAATTTTTTATTAGATATTGTTCTGTCAAATTTGACATGTGCTTTAATGATTGTACTTTATCTCAGATCATATTTGAATGAAGTTAGTTCATTATCAAAGTTCATTAAAATACTTAGTTAAAACTTTTTATTTGAAACTTATTTTTGGTGATAAATTTCTGTCCTGTCTGATCGTCTTTTAGTTGTGTTTGCATTTGGCTTTGATTTCATCCTGTTTTGTGCTGAGGCTTGAAGCATGGTTCCAGACATAGAGAGAATTATTGAGAGCATCGTCCGCAGAGACCAGGACAGCGTGCAGCTTCTGCTCAACAGCTACAACACACAGGTCACTATTCTCTGTTACAATTACTGTGTTGCTATAGAAGTATTTATTTATGCAACAATGGAAACAGTTTTTCTGTACCTTCGACACTGTAAGCTAAAAATTTTAAATATTACTTATCATCATATAATCATTACAGCACTTCAGCAAAAAAATCAGGTTTCTTCTTATTTAAAAGTGACTTTGCATTAATATATTAGACACAATTAATTAGCATTATAAATTGGACGTTGCACAAATTTAGAATCTGGTGGCTTCTAGCGGTTTTCCCAGAGACTGAGTCAGTGTTGATTGTCACAGCAGCTAGTTTTCTTGGCCTGGCTAGTCCAGAACCAGAGCTGACCCCTCTAGTTCCTGTCATGGTGCCCGTGTTGGTCTGAGTGGCCTCGCCAGCTCCGGTCTTTGAGCCAGAGCCAACACCTTAGTCCCTATTTTTGCTCTGCCTCCAGCAGGATCCACCTGTATGATGCTGCATTGCTGAAGGAATTCTGGTTCAATCATTCAACCTTTGACAAAAAACAGTTTTTCCAGTTGCTCTTTTAAGAGTGTATGTCATTATTAAAAATATGTATTATCTATATATATATCTATGTTGTGAACCTGCTATTCTCTGAAAAAAGAAAGAAAAAAATGAATATGAATGAATAAGAAATGATATGAAAAACGAGTATCCTTAAAATATTGTTTTTCTGAAATTAAACTGGCACTGCCATTATCAAATCGCAGTTTGACTGATGTTCCTATATTCTAGGACACTTTGTCAGTGCAAATCTGTGATCTGGCTTTTCTCCGTTTTCCTAACTGCTTGTGTTCTTTCATTTCTCCACAGTATGCAGAGTGCTTCTTTTTCAACACTGAGGCACAGGAGAGGCAAAAGGTCAGCTCTGTGTGCTTCTCTCCAGTAGTTTCATTCTTTTTGTCTATATTTCCTTTGCCATAGCCTTCAGCCACTCTCATGTCAGCACCCTGTCAGTTGTGTTTTGACTCTTAGCGTGATCTCTAAATGTATATTATAAAGCATGCTTATAGCAGTCACTGGAGTATTCTGATTCTTTGCTATTTGTTTTTAGAAAAGTTTTCCTATCTTCATAGCACATGGTTTTCCAAGTGCTCAGTGATTATCCCAACCCACCAACAAACAGAGGCTCGGGAATACGTTAGATGATCTGGAATAGACAAAAAAAGTCTTCTTGGATTATTTCTGCTGATTTTCAGTTTGCTTGAATTTCTCTTGCTGCTTCTGTGAGGGGTTCTGCTGCCAAACTAAAAAACAAGAAAAGGGCAAAAAACCAGACTATTAACTGCTGGGAATTCTGGTCTGTTGTGTACCCTTTGACAAAGTTCCTCTTTATTATTTTCATTTTGTTTTTCATCCTCACGTTTTAGCAGCCCTCAATTTTTATGAACTGCAGTTAATAAAGGTAAAATTTGAACCTGAATGATTAACAGTCCCATCTCAAATGAATTTCTTTCCAGCTCATCTGTGCTGATTCTGCTGTCCTCCTCCACCTCAGTCTTCATCTGTTTCTAATGCTTAAATATCAATTCTACTTTTTACATGTATTTCTGTCACTGTTCATGGACTATCTGGCTGCAGCAGCAACAACTGGAAGAGGTTTGGGGCATTGATTTTTTTTAATTAGCAAACATGTACACTAGATAGAAAATTGATAGGATATGCATGTTGGTGTGATCTTAAAACTGGACGCAAACAAACTGATTTCTTTATCTAGATACAAGGAGTTTCTGACTTCCAAATTCCAATTAAAATATATTGGCCATTGCACTGTATGGTAGCCGATCATGGGGTTCCCTCTACATGCAGTATGCACAGTGCAAACCACCAACCAGGCATATACCCACTGATAATGATAGTTCAAAAGAAAGCACTTCATTTTTTAAAATCACCTTAAATCCAGCCTCCTTGCTTTCCCCCAAAGGCGTCCTGTATATCAGCTGGTGCCGACACTAACTGGCTCCTTTCAAACACACCCGATCAAGCTTAGAACAGCACTGTATTATACATCACTAGTATACTACTACCACACGAGTATATATCAACATACCTTTAACATTTATTTAAAAAATTATATTTTGACGTTTTGACAATATTGTTTTTAGGAACTCCCATGCGAATAAAGCACCTTTAAAGTTAATTATAATTAGATAGAGAGACAGAGAGAGTGAGTGAGCGAGTGCTGACTCAGTATAACAGTAATCCAAAATAATACCAGTGTGTGCATGTGAGTTCCAAAAGCGATTGCTAATTATATTTAGAGCAGCATGTTCTCAAAGCTGCTTGAACACCTCATGACTAAGCATTAGCAGCGCTGACCTTCACTGTGCAGACATGCTAGAGCTACACAAACTATTCTTTTTCCTCTACACTCTCTGTACGCTGCGAATTAATGTCATCGAGATATTTGCTTAAATGATCTTGTAGTTTTCAGTGAAACCACTAAACTTACATACAACTACCACAATAAAAGGATGTGGTATTTGTCTTAAGTACTTCAGTGCTTTTTGGTATTATAACTTTAGTGTAGTACTGTAGTGCAAGTGCTGCAGGATATAAAGTGAAGAGGATGTAAATATCCAAATACAGCATGACTAAAAAAGTGGTCATGTGTACTTGTCTTTATTATCATGCAGCCATGTCATAATCATCACTCAGTCAGCACTGCTCCCTCAGCAGTGAATCTCAGATGAAGCCTGAATGAATGTTCAAACTATAAACACGCTGAGCTTCTTGTGTTGCATTAAACAGACTTTGCAGTGATTCGTGTTATCTCTCTCTCTCTTGGGTAATTAGTTCAGGAAGAAAAAATTCAGGGACTGTGCTCCTGCTTCCGACTCTGACATTGACTCAGATGATGAGAATGCAGAGCTTCTGCTCCGGCAGGTAGGCCAGTGATTATATACCCCTGTGTGTCTACTCTTATGGCTACATGTCCCTGTGTATGCTAACACAAGTCTGCCACACTCATCCCTGTATTTGCACATTTTGCATTCTTTGTCTTTTCTCCTTGCAGTTCATCATTCTAAACCTTCTTCACTGTAACATCTCCCCCCCCGACTACTTTTTCAGGATCTGTCTGCAGCCCTGTTGTGCTTCATTGGTAGTCAGCTACAGCCGGCAGTTTTACGGGTTTGCCTGCATACACTGCGTATCCTGTCCCGTGACCGTAGGGCCCTGGGGCACATGGTCACTGATAGTGCCCTTCTCACATTAGCACACATGGGAGGCATCGCCATACCACAGACATGCCTACAGCAAGAAAATCAGGAAGCTGAAGGTGACGTGGGCAGATCATGCAGCACAACCCATATTAGAGCTGTGAGTAGTTGTGAGCAGGGTGCAGAAGCCGGCACTGCCCCGTCTGGGTGCTTTGTGGTTTCATTTTCTGTTCTTGCTGAAGGAGCTGTCTCTCCAGCCACACGTGGTTCAGTGAATCACTGCTATCAGCAGAAACATGATGGAGTGCATGTGGCGCTCTCCCGTGGCAAAAAAGACACCCAACAAGATAACAGTGAGGAACAAGAGGAGGATGGAGAGGTGTGCAGGAAGGAAGCCTTGAAAGTCTTGTGTAATGTCATCTACAACAGCCCCCGGGCACAGGAGAGAGCCAGTGCACTAAGGTGACATTTTTAAAAATGTGTCGACTTGGTCGTAAAGTTGCCTTCCAAGCTACAAGTTTCATTCTCTGCTAAGAAAACGATTGGCAATAAAGTCTCAATAAAAATGTCAAATGAAGGCAAACAAAAACATCAGAATGATACATTTGAGACATCTTACAGGATGCAATGTCAAAATACTCATATGAAAACCATTCTTGGCTGTCACTTATTTTCTCCTAAATCATTTACAATCTTTGCAACTATTTTTTCTAGTTATATTCAAATACTGTTTATTCTTTATATACAAGGATGTGACGCTAATCAGCTCAACTGCTTGCCTGAAAATGTGATTCCTATATTCATGAAAGGCTATTGCAAGGTTTGTGGGAGAGTCTGAAGGAGGAGATCTGGAGTAAAGTGCCACTCAGCTGCCACTTTTACAAGCTGAGGCTACTCTTCTTACTCACAGCCCTGAGACCTGAACTCAGGCTGCAGCTGCAACAGGTAAATGATTTCTAACCTATCAAGGATGGAATTACATGGTATCATTGCTTTCTAGCAATAAAAAAGGTGATCTTGAGAAACTAAATGCAGTCACACTTTCTTTATCCTGGGTGTGTATGGTATTCATTTATGAGCAACAAGCTATGAGTTGACAAAGGACATCTGTGACAGGCTTTTCATGTTGGACAATCTAAAGTGACCATGATTGCTTCAAACACATGAAGTCTCTCAAAATGTCCTTTGACATTGTTAGATATGATACTGTTATTTACAGGAGCCATTTAATATTCCAGTTATACTGAAAGTGGACCAAAACTTTAGCATTTTATTTAGAAATCATTTCACAATAGAGTGACAGAGCAGTGGATGTCAGCTGACTGTAGATTGTTGTCACATTAAAATCTTAGGAATAATAAAATTAAGATTTGATTAAGTATTTCTTCATCATAACTAAACCTACAAAGCCTATTAGACAAACAGACAGTCACACCACCTCCAAGCCCTTGTAGGCCTTATATGCTGATCAGGACAAACATGCATGTTTTCTGGTCTCCTGAAATCAAGAGTGTCAAAGAACCGTGCTTCACATCTGCCTTAAAGCTCAGTGGTTTGTTTGTTCTTGTCAGGAGCGGGGAGTGTCACTGCTGACCAAAGCCTTGGAGCAGTGCCTGGCTGTGAGCTGGGGTGTGGAATATGAGGTGCTTACCGACAGTAAACAACCTCCCATTTCCATGGAGGTGTCCCAGAAGGTCATTGAGATCCTCAAGACACTCTTCAACATCACTCACATGTTCCACAGGCAGGAGCCTGATGAGGTGATTAGCTGGGGGATTCCTCCAATTTAGCTGGAGCTTAATAACTAAATCAAAGAAACTAACATCATATTGCTAACATCTGAATGTTTGTTCAGGTATTATCACTAAATTATTTTGTTTACAATACCGTGTCCACTTTAAGATAATCCTATATTTTTTTTCAGAGGTGACCAATGTCTAGGTTTTGTCTCTTAATGGGATTTTAAAAAATGTGTAATACATTATTATTGCTGCCATTTACGTTGCTGTTAGTTGATTTGCAAATCACTCAAAGCTTTAATTGAAAGCCATGCCAAAAAAATAAGTTGGGCAGGGGCACGTGTTGTATCCTTTTCTTTTGCCGTCACTGATAAATAAGCTTTGAACGTCCAGTAGCAGAGCTTCAGTTTGGTCAGGGAGGTAGACCAAGGCAACAGGCTGGAACTGAATCATATTTAACTGATCAGCAGTTCAACATAAGTTGAGCCCAGGCAGGACACGCCCCAAATCTCCAGCCTTGTTCCTCAGTCTGTCAACTCTGCCTCAACTCTGCCTTCCTGTAATGTATTCAGTAATCTTTCATTGAGCTTATTTATATATATTTCCGGAGTATTACACATCTACTCTTTGCAGTTGTTCTTGATCGATTTGTCCTCAGCAGGAATGTAATTCTCACCACTCTTTATACAAATTTTACAACAGTTCAGGCATTTTTCCTAATGCAGACTCATCTGTGCAAAGACAACCAAAAAAATCAAGATCTTTTTCACATATGTCAAAATGTGTAAAGTCAGTCAATCATTTCAACCTTGTGTAAAACTTTTTACCACCATTTCAGGACGTTGATACTGAGTTGCTTTTTCCTTTTATTAAAGCCTCACTGACTTTGAAAATAGTGCTAATGTGGGTTAAAAATTGTTCAGAAAAAAAGAAATGTGAAGGATTTATTTAAAACTTTACAAAATTGATGCTTGTGAAACTATATGGATCAGGAAACAGAGAAATATGCACAATCTGAGAATATAGTCAGAGTGTTCTGGTCCTTCAACACCTGACGCCGACCTTGTTAAGCCAGTATGGCTTCAGTTACATATCTCACACTGCAGTTTTAATGTGTTGTGAGATTTAAGTGAGAGGTGCATCAACACAGTGAAAATGTCTTTGGTAGTGAAGTGTGTGTGGAAATGTGTTATTGATTTGAGAACTGCATTTAGAGTGGTGAGAATTACGTTTCTGCTGTGTGATTTGTGCTTCAGCCATCGAAAAAACTTATAACAGGCTTTAGATAGAAATTTCTTGTCCTACGCTGAAGCCTGATGATGCCACTTTCACATTATCAGGGTTGTTTATTCAAAGTTCTTGCAGAGGCAACAAAAGCATACAGTGTGTTAACTATGGCAAGTAAACTCTGTTTAAGCCGTCTATATCTGACAAACAGAAAATACAAAGGTGTTGCTACTCTGCCTCTATGGTTCCCTTTGAAACTGTTGGCCTTTACAAATTCAATATACATTTTTCTTCTTGTTTATCACATAGACTAAACCTGTCTGAAATAAATAAAGTATATAAATATTAAGAGCAAATGTGAAAGTAAATTTGAGAATGTTCCCCAAACGATCTCACTGTAACTTTGGGCATTTTGACATCTGTGCCATTTAGCAGTAAGCCTTGCTGCTCTAGGTCTGTTACCCCTGGTTTAGTCATCAGAAGGGAAAATCAGAAAAAACATAAATCCTGCTAAAAACAAAACAAAATAAATATTTTCAGTCCTATATTATCTGTAAATCCAGTGGAAAAGGAAGATATGATAAAAGTATATTAACAAATTCATTGCAGGAAACATTTTTTTTTCCAATTAAAAAACATTAGATTAGCACACAGAAAAAATGATGCACATGCTTCAGGTTCAGAGAGGAGGAGGTGTGACCAATGCCCAGTTGTTATAAACTTTGCATCTTATACATGTTTAACTGTTTTAGGAAGATGCTGCCCTGTATCGACACCTAGTGGCTGTGCTGCGCCATTGCCTGCTCCTGTCATGTGAAGGAGAAGACACATTAGAAGAACTCCAAGGGTCAGACTAGTATTTCTGAAGCTTTAGATGGTTTTGGCTAAAATAATAGATACTGGAGTGATTATTGATAACCTAGATGACATTCTTACAGTTGATCTAAAAAGTGTTATGACTTCTGTCCACAGGCACACGGTGAATGTCCTGTCAGCATTGCCACTGACATGTCTGGATGTCCTGGTGTCTGTCCAGGTGGACCAAGCATCCCATAAGTGCGAAGGGGTCAACATGGACTGTGTCCACAAATTGTTGCTCTTTATGAACCGACGGCTAAACAGGGCAAGTGAATATGTGGTGAAGGAAACACATGTTGTGACTGCATAGGTTAGTTTGACAACATGACTGATACGGATATCAGTGCTGGTATGTTTTGTCTGATGAGCTTTACAGATGAAAATGAAAAATCAGGATCAACTTTAAGATTTCCTGAAGTAACAAATAATTAAACCTTAACTAAACCATACCAGGAAAGCCTTCTTTTCTATAACCGAGGATTATAGAAACGATGGCTTACCAGAATTCTTATCATCTACTAAAACCTAAATACAGAATGGTTGAACCATTATGCAAAGTAGGTATTTTTCGTGATACACAAAATATCTACTTCACTGACTTTAAAATAAAATGATTCTGAAAAGCAGAAGCTTTATCTCCTTGTATTACACCTGCAAGGAATCTTTTGTTTGCCTACAACAGCTTGACAGTGAAGGATTTTCATTATTTCATCAGAATGATGTCATCCCTATAGCATGGTTATGGTTACAGTGGTTATTGACAGATTATATTGCTTATTTATTTAATAGATAATAAAAAGTAACTAACCGATCCAAATTGGATCTCTTACTTTACCAAATAAAGTAAGCGATGATGGCATTAACATATAACATGTTAATGCCATCATTTATAAAGTCTAAGTAAATAATTAAAGTATTTAAATGCAAATATATATATATAGAATGACTAAGATATGACCTCAGTGCTTTTGAGTTTTATAAATACTCCTTTCATAGTGGGTGTCCAAATTCATGGGCCGCATCCTCCTGAGGCCGCATGTCACAGCGACACGACGAAGGCTGTCCAAAATTCGTAGACTCCTCCGAATGCAGCCGACTAATGTGCCCTCCTATTCCCCGAATTTGAAGGATGGGTCGGGTGTGTCCTTCGTGTCCCACCATATCCCAGAATTCATAGCGTGGCCCAGCCAATTCCGGTTTCCAACAATGGAGGCCACTACTAAGTTTTAATATTACTGTTATTAATCTTTCTGGGTCACAAAATAAACTTTAAAGATATTTTCAGGTGAGAAAGCAGCCGTGTAAACTTCAAATATCTGCTCGGTTTATCAAGATATCACATATTTGCAAAAGTGCTCCCACATTTTCGGAGACGTCTGTTACCCACCAGCTCGATAGCTAGCTGGGGTGAGAACAGCGAACTCCCTGCACATCGTTTTAAAAGCCCCCCTGGTCTTTCGCTACTCAGGTTAAAAATGATATTTACAGTGACTTGCAAAAGTATTTTGCCCCCTTGAACTTTCCCACATTTTGTCACATTACAGCCACAAACATGAATCACTTTTATTGGAATTCCACATGAAAGACCAACACAAAGTGGTGCACACGTGAGAAGTGGAACGAAAATCAGACATGACTCCAAACATTTTTTACAAATAAATAGCTGCAAAGTGGGATGTGTGTAATTATTCAGCCCCCTTTGGTCTGAGTGCAGTCAGTTGCACATAGACGTTGCCTGATGAGTGCTAATGACTAAACAGAGTGCACCTGTGTGTGATCTAATGTCAGTACAAATACAGCTGCTCTGTGACGCCTCAGAGGTTGTCTAAGAGAATATTGGGAGCAACAACACCATGAAGTCCAAAGAACAAAGCAGACAGGTCAGGGATAAAGTTATTGAGACATTTAAAGCAGGCTTAGGCTACAAAAAGATTTCCCAAGCCTTGAACATCCCAGGGAGCACTGTTCAAGCCATCATTCAGAAATGGAAGGAGTATGGCACAACTGTAAACCTACCAAGACAAGGCCGTCCACCTAAACTCAGGCCGAACAAGGAGAGCGCTGATCAGAAATGCAGCCAAGAGGCCCATGGTGACTCTGGACGAGCTGCAGAGATCTACAGCTCAGGTGGGGGAATCTGTCCATAGGACAACTATTAGTCGTGCACTGCACAAAGTTGGCCTTAATGGAAGAGTGGCAAGAAGAAAGCCATTGTTAACAGAAAACCATAAGAAGTCCCGTTTGCAGTTTGCCACAAGCCATGTGGGGGACACAGCAAACATGTGGAAGAAGCTGCTCTGGTCAGACGAGACCAAAATGGAACTTTTTGGCCAAAATGCAAAACGCTATGTGTGGCGGAAAACTAACACTGCATATCACTCTGAACACACCATCCCCACTGTCAAATGTGGTGGTGGCAGCATCATGCTCTGGGGGGGGGCTTCTGTTCAGCAGGGACAGGGAAGCTGGTCAGAGTTGATGGGAAGATGGATGGAGCCAAATACAGAGCAGTCTTGGAAGAAAACCTCTTGGAGTCTGCAAAAGACTTGAGACTGAGGCGGAGGTTCACCTTCCAGCAGGACGACGACCCTAAACATAAAGCCAGGGCAACAATGGGATGGTTTAAAACAAAACATATCCATGTGTTAGAACGGCCCAGTCAAAGTCCAGATCTGAATCCAATCCAGAATCTGTGGCAAGATCTGAAAACTGCTGTTCACAAACGCTGCCCATCTAATCTGACTGAGCTGGAGCTGTTTTGCAAAGAAGAATGGGCAAAGATTTCAGTCTGTAGATGTGCAAAGCTGGTAGAGACAGACCCTAAAAGTCTGGCAGCTGGAACTGCAGCAAAAGGTGGTTCTACAAAGTATTGACTCAGGGGGCTGAATAATTACGCACACCCCACTTTGCAGTTATTTATTTGTAAAAATGTTTGGAATCATGTCTGATTTTTGTTCCACTTCTCACGTGTGCACCACTTTGTGTTGGTCTTTCACCTGGAATTCCAATAACATTGATTCATGTTTGTGGCTGTAATGTGATAAAATGTGGGAAAGTTCAAGGGGGCAAAATACTTTTGCAAGCCGCTGTAAGTCACTCAGATAACTTAAAAATGTTGTTGTTTGGCTTTTTTCAGTGTTTTATTTGTTCCTGAGTAAATCAGTTTGGCTGAGATTAAAGTTGTAGTTTTCACACAGCTGAATAAACGTCAAACAGAAAACTGATTAAACAGAAGTGTGAAATGGTCGAGAGTTTACTCCAGTGTCCTGTTATATTTTAGATAGCAAGGAGCAGACGTCCGAGTTTATTAAACTCCAACGAGACAGCTGGTGACGCAGATCTGAAGGCTAGACCGTCTAATTTCACATTTCCGGCCTACCATATATATATATATATATATATATATATATATATATATATATATATATATATATATATATATATATATATATATATATATATATACACATACACAGTGAGCTGGGAGGGGGGACCAGGGCTCCAGGGGAGAGAGGGGGTAATCCACACACACGTTTCCTCTTCTGCACAGTCACCGCCACAGCTCCTCCGCACACACTCACTCCTCTTCAGCCGCACTCGCTCCAAAACTCCACTCACGCCGCCACACCCAGGAAGGGTCCGTGATTTGGTCCAGAAGGGGGATATCTACACACAGAATTCACTGTTAGTTACACAGCAACATACACACAGGGAAATCTTTTGAGAATGCCGAGAGCACGAACTCAGGAGGTTCAACGTTCCAGCGGTGAGCTGCTCTGTGCCACTGCCTTAAATAGCAGCTGGGGAAATCAGCCAGATCAGCAGCAGGTGGAGACAATCACACAGGTGCGTGGGCAAAGAACGAGAGCCCGTAACGAGCTCCACCCAGGCAGAGAGGAGGAGAAAAGGCATAAAAAACAACAACAAAACCCGTAGCCAGCGTGAGCCAGCCAGAGAGACATGGGGACCATGAAACTATGAATTTGGACATCTCTATAGTGTACTTCACAGTTACTTCAGACAGTTAGTAGCTGTTAGGTAGATATTTGGTGTGACCTCATCTAAAGTGAGGAATGCTTTTGCCTTATAAAGCATTTATAAATAAAATAAAAGTAACTCAAGACTTGAATAAGTATCAGCTCATCTTCATAACAGAAAAATGAAGAGATAAAGAATAAACAAATATTTATTTGCAGATTCAAACATAATCCACTATAATCTGAGGTAATACAGCTGAACCAGAGTTTTTAAGAGTGGTTTAAGTGACAAAGATACACTAAGCAGTTGAAGCGACGTAGCTAGAAGTAGCTTAACTTCAATATACTGAAGTTTATTCATTTAAAATAAAATATGAATAAAGTTATCAAAATCAGTAGTGAGTAACTGACAGAGCTTCACAAACAAGTCCAAATGTCATTAAAGTAGTTTCCATTACATTCTCATGACACAGATAATTCTCCTTGATGATGGAGAACCACCTCTTAACTTGATCACATCCTTACCCCGAGAAGAACGAGACAGAGACCATCCACTACTTCTTTCATTTAAGCTGAGCTCAGACACCCTAACTATTCTGCTTAATTCAGGAGCACTTTGGAACTGAACCTGACGCTGACTTGACTAAAACTAGCTAACAAAACACGAACCAGAGGAACGTTGAACCTCAGGAATGAACTCTTAAACATCCCAGAGACATTTTCCTGCATTATCAGTTTAATAAGATGAACGCTTTGTTTATGGTTTTTACACCTGTTTGTGAAACTCTGTCAAATTTTCACTACTGATTTGTAATAACCTTATTCCTATTTTAGCTTAAATGAACAAGTTGTAGTATATTTAAGTTTCACTGCTGCGGCTCCAGCTCAGTGTAGCTTTCTCTCTTAAACACCTCTTACAAACTGATTCAGACTCTGGTCCTTTCTACATTTCAGTATTCTGCAAACCTCAGGTGGGTCACGTTTGCATCTGGCAATATATATTTGTATAATTTGTATCTCTTTGTGCTTTGTCTGTGTCATTTTGTGTTGTGAAGACAGCTGAGACTTGTTTGAATCTTGAGGTACTTTCATTTTCATTTAAAAATAAGCCAAAAATAGTCCTCACTTTACATGAGGTCACACAAAATACTAACCTAACAACTACATATTTTTTTATAGATAATATTTATAAAACATCTATTAACACACTGAACAACAATGAGCTCATGTCATTAATCATTGTATATATATAAATGTGCCTCTGTTAATTATTTACTTGAACATGAACATGTTATATATGAGCTTATTAATCAAGAAAAAACATTTATATCTGTTTATAAATGATACACTGAGAAGGACTAATGCTTTATAAAGGATGAATTTAAATGAAAAGAAAACAGAAGTGTTGGTGTTTGGACCCAGTGGTTCCTGCGAGTCCTCCTCTGTTGATTTGGGACCCCTGGAAGTCTATTTTAAACCTGTTGTTATCGACCTTGGTTTTAAGTTGGACAGTGATTTTAAATTGGACAACCAAATCAGAGCAGTGGTAAAGTCCAGTTTTTATCATTTAAGGCAAATGGCAGGAGTAAAATCCTTTCTTTCGAGGCAGCACTTTGAAACGGTGATACATGCTTTTATTTCTTCCTGCCTGGACGACTGTAACTCACTCTATGTGGGGGTCAGTCAGTCGTTGCTCTCACTGTACAGCACTTTGTGTCAGCTGTGGTTGTTTAAAAGTGCTTTATAAATAAAGGTAATGATGATGAGGTGATGATAAGCACTTACTAGTAGGGATGGGTATTGATAAGATTTTTATGATTCCGATTCCAGTTTCGATTCTGTTTAACGATTCGATTCTTTTTCGATTCTCTTATCGATTCTTTTTTTTAAAAAAGGAGGACACTAAGGTCGATTAGCTTAGAACTTTGTTTTATATCTTCTCTTTGAACAAGATAGAAATTTTGGAGTTACATGGCCTTACAAACCCAACAGGGAGATCTTAAGAGATCCAGCCTACGGCTCTTCAGTGGGGTGTCACAGGGTCCCCAGGAAACAAAAATTGTAAATGTAAAATAATAAAATAAATATTCTTCTGTAGCAATAACAAAGTATAACATAAATGATTCTGTAGCAATTACACAAGAATATCCAGTAATGTCCCTGCCTACAATTAAACGCATTCACTTACCGAAAATCATCTGCTGTGACAAATGTGTGCAAGCCTTTGACCACAAACTGAGTCACTGCTCGGTGACATTCGTCTATCCCGGCCTGAAAGGAGACGCTACCGGTAGACTGCAGCGAGAACTGCCAGCATCTGAGCCAGACTCTGTCTCATCATGGTCACCTAAATGCACAGTGATGGCAGGTTTGTAATAAGGCAGATCGCGCTAACATAATATGCACTGTTGTTGATTATTTACCTGCCGCATTAACGGGAGAGGACGTGCAAACGTTACCGCTGCTGCTGGGTTGAGATTCACGAGTCCGGAGCGGAATTAAAAACACGACATTCATTTCAGGTCATCGCGTGTTTTGTGAGCAAATGCTTTTGCATATTCGTCGTGTTTCCTCCCTTAAATGAAACATCTACTTTGCAAGTATTGCAAGTTGCCCTGTTGTCATCCGTTCTCGTAAAGTATAACCAAACTTTTGAGCCGCCATGTTTCCTGCCAGGTAAATGACGCTCCGCAACGTGGTGACGTCATTCGGGGCGACTGGAATCGATAAGGGAATCGTTTGCAAAAATGGCAAACGATTCCAAGGAATTGAAACAGTGGGAACCGGTTCTCAACAAGAACCGGTTTTTGATACCCATCCCTACTTACTAATTCCTTACTATTGCTTAATAGTGTTATCACACTATTAACACTATATTATTATATAGTGTTACCCAGTTTTTATTCATCTTTAGTGACATATGTAAGCTGTTTAATTGTACACAGGGCCAAAAGCTGAAGGAGAAACTAACACCTGTACTGAATCTACTGACTGAGAGTTCTCGGGTACACAGGGAGACGCGTCACTACATACGGCAAAAGGTAAAAAAAAAAGAAAAAAAAAGTACAAAATGGAAACTGTATCAGCAATTTTTTATCTAACCTCAACATTTGGAATAGATCCTACCTCCACTGAGGGATGTTGCCATCAGACCTGAGCAGGACAGCTCCCTCAGAGGCCAGCTGGTCCGCCTAATGACCCATGTTGACACAGATGTGAAGGATTGTGCTGCTGAACTGCTGTTTGTGCTCTGCAAAGAAAATGGTATAGTTGCAGTTTGCAAGACTAACTGTAGTGATGGGAAAAGTCAAGTTTTCAAAGGACTCTATACAGTCAGGTGCGAGTTAACACAGTGCCAAGAAGAACAAACATCAGCAGTAATCTTAGAGCAGATTATTATTATTATTATTTATTGTACAATCTACTGTACAATATAAAGCGCCTTGAGGCGACTGTTGTTGTGATTTGGCGCTATATAAATAAAATTGAATTGAATTGAATTATTCTTCCCAAGAGCTGACATTCTATCCAATTTACCCCAAGGTCAGACAAGCTTTGAGAAATTCCAGAAAAACCGAGGAGCTACATCTCAGATCTTACAGGCCTCAGTTAACATGTTAAATGTTAAAATTAGCAGTACAATAACAGCAGACAATACTATTAGATGTAAGCAGTTATGTATGGAATGGTTGGCAGGTGAAAGTGTCTTCTCTGGAAAAAAAAAAAGAGCCCCTGGTATTTCTCCAGCTTCTTGTGTTTCTTCTTCCTGATATTGCTGTCATTCTGAACCGCTACATCGATCACTACGGCCATTTTCTTCTGTCTTCCACCACTATGTCCGGTTGGTTAGCCATCACCATTTTTTTCTGTCTGTTTCTGGAAGTCCAACAGGATCTTAGCTCGACCATTCTCCACCACCCTTTTGTCCTCAGGACTTCCAGGCCATATTCGGCACAGATGTTTCTGTACACTATGCCGGCCACTTGGTTATGGCGTTCCATGTATGCCCTGCCTGCTAGCTTCTTGCACCCTGCTGTTATGTGCTGGATTGTCTGACGGGCAAACTCAGAGACGTGGCAAGAATGAACTCAGAACTAACTCGTTAAACTTAAATCATCCTAATAATATCAAAACACTCGGAAAAGTACAAAATTAAATAAATAACTAAATAAAGTTGAAATGCGGGGATTCATGTGTGGGCCATTGAGTCATAGGCTGTCTTGTAGTCGGTCCAGGCAGTGCACATTTCAGTCTGGTACTGCAGTCTAGGACGACTGCTCGGTCTACCAGCAGCTCATGTTTGGCCCCTCTGGTGTTTCTGCCTATCCCTTTCTATGCCATGCTTATGTATTGAGAGCCATGTGCCTGTTCATCTTAGCCTCTATGGTGCCCGACAGGAGCTTCCATGTGGTACTGAGGCAGGCTATTGGTATTTGGTCCCTTCTGGTCGCTTCTGGAGGTCCTTGGGTAACAGAACTGTGGCCTTCAGTTAGCCATTCTGGGTGTCTCATCCATTAGCAGCTGGGTCATTTGTGCTGCCAGATGCTCATGGAGTACCTGAACATCTGGGGCCTGGTTATGTCTAACTCTTTTTACTGGAGACCTGTTCTTGGATGCCTATCACTGTGATATATATATATTTTCTTTCTTTAATTCCTGTCTCGCCCCTGCGGGCAGTCTATCCTTCAAGCTTGTGTCCTCTACCAGAAGCCTGGGAGGCCGAGGGTCCTGTGCAGTAGGTTAGCTGTTCCTAGGACTGCGCTCTTCTGGACAGAGATCTCCAAACTTGTTCCTGGGATCTGCTGGATCCGCTCACCTAGCTCCAAGTGCTCCGATTACCACTGGGACCACTGTTACCTTCACCCTCCACATCTTCTTGAGGTCTTCTCTAAGACCTTGGTGCTCCTCTTAAGTACAGGGTGGGCCATTTTCCTCGAGATGGGTGGTGACCATGGTGGCCATTTAGAAGTCATCCATCTTGGATACAACTTTTGTTTTTTCAATAGGAAGAGGGCCATGTGACACATCAAACTTATTGGTAATGTCACAAGAAAAACAATGGTGTGCTTGGTTTCAACGTAACTTTATTCTTTCATGAGTTATTTACAAGTTTCTCTTTGTTCACAGCCATTGACATGTCGAAGAGGTTAACACGTGAGGAACTTGAACGCGAAATTGTGTTGATATCTGGTGAATGCAGTAACCGGGTCATTGCAGCAGATTTCAGTGCAAGACACCCTACGAGACCACCCATCTCCCATGCTACAGTCAGCAAACTGCTTGCTAAGTTTCGTGAAACTGGTTCAGTGTTGGATTTGCCAAAATGTGGACGCAAGAAAACTGTCACTAATGAAGAAACATCAGTGTCTGTCCTAGCTTCATTCAGCAAGAGCCCACAGCGTAGCACTCGCTGCATGTCACTGGAGAGTGGCATCAGTCAAACATCCCTTCGGCAGATATTAGCTACTCACAAATGGCACCCTTACAAACTCCAGCTACTGCAGCATCTCAGCGAGGATGACCCAGATCGGCGCACAGAGTTTGCAGAATGGGCAAAACAAAAATTGGAACAGGACCCTCAGTTCACGCAGAAGATTTTGTTCAGTGATGAGGCAAACTTTTATGTGAATGGTGAAGTTAACAAACAAAACCACCGCTGTTGGTCTGACACTAACCCACATTGGATGGATCCCTCCAAGACTGTGGGAACAACAAAAGTGATGGTTTGGTGTGGTATATGGGGCACAACGATAGTGGGTCCATTCTTCATCAATGGAAACCTCAAGGCCACTGGATATTTGAAATTGCTACATGATGATGTGTTTCCCTCTTTATGCACTGAAGCTGGCGCGTTCCCTGAGGTTTTCCAGCAAGATGGTGCACCACCACATTATGGTTGCCAGGTCCGAGCATTCCTAGATGAACAGTTTCCTGGAAAGTGGATTGGTCGTCGTGGGCCAGTTGAATCGCCCCCAAGGTCTCCCAATCTGACCCCCTTAGACTTTTATCTTTGGGGTCATCTGAAGGCAATTGTCTATGGTGTGAAGATACGAGATGTGCAGCACCTGAAACTACAGATACTGGATGCCTGTGCTGGCATTTCTCCTGCGGTGTTGCTATCAGTGTGTGAAGAGTGGGAGAAGAGGGTTGCATTGACAATCCAACACAATGGGCAGCACATTGAACACATTTTATAAGTGGTCAGAAACTTGTAAATAACTCATGAAAGAATAAAGTTACGTTGAAACCAAGCACACCATTGTTTTTCTTGTGACATTACCAATAAGTTTGATGTGTCACATGGCCCTCTTCCTATTGAAAAAACAAAAGTTGTATCCAAGATGGCCGGCTTCTAAATGGCCACCATGGTCACCACCCATCTTGAGGAGTTTGCCCCTCATATATACTAATGTGCCACAAACAGGACTTTAATATCACCAACCATTCCCATTTTATTACGGTGTATCCATATAAATGGTCCACCCTGTACTTTTGGTCTAATCCACCAACTTTCTCATGGAGCAAGCTCTTGCACCAGACTGAGGGTAATTGATGGTCTTTAATATTTCTCCCATTTCCATTTAATTGCACAAGCAGTTGTTACCTCCTCACCAAGCTTCTTGCTAATGGTCTTGTATCCGATTCCAGCCTTGTGCAGATCTATAATCTTGTCCCTGATATCCTGATCCAAACAAACAAACAAACAAACAAACAAACAAACAAACAAACAAACAAACCATGAAAACTGTAATAACTTTAATTTTTCAATCACTTCCACTCTTCTGTTAATACCTATTAACACCTATTAAAGCATACTGACGGGCAGGTTTAGGACTGAATATAAAGGAAGTAGCTCAAAGGGCAGCTTTATTGTTGGCACTCACAGGTAAAACCAATAGAAATACTAACAAGGCTGGAAAGGAGCCAGGAATGCAAACACAAACACACAAAACAAGGGAACACTTTAGAATTGAAAGTGAATTAAAAATAAATAAATAAATATGACAAAAGATAAAACACATTTCAGAAACTTACATGGAAACACTCACTGCACAGTAGGAAATTATTTCATATGGAAACACTTTCTTCTGTGTTCCCTTCACAGTCAGCCGATTTGTCAAATATACTGGATATGGCAATGCTGCAGGGCTGTTGGCAGCTCGGGGACTGCTTAATGGTAGAATGAGTTCTAGTAACAGCCAGTACTCCAGCGACTCAGACTCAGACACAGAAGAGTACCGAGAGGCCAAAGCCAAGATTAACCTGGTGACTGGCCGGGTAGAAGCAGACCAGCCTGATCCAATGGAGGGCATGACGGACGAAGAGAAAGAAGAGGAGGCACGTCACCTCATCAGTATGATCAACAGACTGTCACGGTGAGTGTGTTAATAATGCAGAACACACAGTATGGTTAAAGAGAAGCTTTCATTTATAATGATGTATATGCTGTTTCTTACTCAGTGAACAAATCATTCAGCCAATGGGTGTGACAGCAGAGGGCAGACTGGCTCCACTTTGGGGCCAAATGAGTGACTGCACGCTGGAAGAAGAGGAAGAGGAAGAATTGAATCTCATGCCAGAGGGGGGCAAAGACAGTCAGATGGAATAGGATGATGTAAACAAAGAGCGAGGCAGAGATGCTAACACACGTATATCCAGTGTTGGGAAGGTTACTTTTGAAATGTACTCCACTACAGATTACAGGATACATGCCCCAAAATGTTGTTTGCAATGTATTCTATTAAGTTACTCAGTGTGAGTAATGTATTCTAAGTACTTTGGATTACATAATATTGTCATGCTTTTTACAACTACGTAAATATACTATTACTGAAGGCTACTCGCAAACGCGCTAACATTGCTAGCTGGCATTAGCTGGGGTTAGTTCATAGACTGCATTCAGAAGTGCACATTTGCAGCTAGCAGGTTGTTAATGCTATCCAGCAAGTCTAACTGTCTATGAACTAACCTCAGCTAACGCCAGCTAACAATGTTAGCTTGGTGACGAGTAGCCTTCAGTAATAGTAGTAAATCACACATAATCCAGGTAGCTACCAGAACTAAAACAAGCTAGCTGCAGTAGGCTAATGTTAGTTTTTTAAAAAAAAACAACTTACTTCCAGATAGGGTTGCCACAAACAATTATTTTGATAGTCGACTAGTCACCGATTATTTTTGCGATTAGTCGACCAATCAGATCATCATCCATTGGACGTAAAACGTACAGCTTATTGCACCAGCAGCATCTGCTCTTATATAACTATCATTAGCTTACAGCTTTAAGTGTTTAAGGTATGTGCAAACTAAAAATAAAGACAAGATGATAGTTTATTAAATTTTATTGAAATTTGCAGATTGTTTCGGTGAAGTTTAATAATCTCCTTGCTATCTAAAATATAACAGGACACCGGAGTAAATTCTCGAGCATCTCACACTTCTGATAATCAGCTGTCTGCTATAACTTTAGTCTCAGCCAAACCGATTTACTCAGGAACAAATAAAATACTAAAAAAAGCCAAACGATAACATTTTAAGTTATCTCAGTGACTCATATGTCATGTTTAACCTGAGAGAGAAAGCTGGCGGTGGGTTTGAAAACTATTAGCCGGGAGTCCGGTGTTCTCGCGGCTCTAGTTAGCCTAGCCCCCGGCTAGCTATCGAGCTAGTGGGTAACAGGCGTCTCCGAAAACGTCGGAGCGCTTTTGAAAATACGTGGTGTCTTGATAAACTGAGCAGATATTTGAGGTTTACACAGCTACATTCTCGCCTGAAATATGTTAAACGTTTATTTTGTGACCCAGAACGAATAATAAGAGTAATATTAAAACTAACTAGCTGCCGCCATTGTTGGAAACTGAGCTGGGCTGCGCTATGAATTCTGGGACACAGCTTCTTCTTCTTCGGGGTTTAACGGCAGCTGGCATCCTTGTACATGCAGTGCTGCCATCTTCTGTTTGTCCGTTATTACACTCTTAAATCCTACTACTTATTCCTGCGTCTTTTGTGATCTTACAAAACTTCAAACGACGCGTCGACTATTAAATCAGTCGTCGACGATTTTGATAGTCGACATAATCGTGACTAGTCGACTAATCGTGGCAGCCCTACTTCCAGATATTTCTTTAGGTTGGAGTCTTTTGACGCTGAGAGCAGATTGGTTGCTGGCAAACAAAGTTTGCATTGCACGCTCAGATTTCACCCATCCCTTTCTTCTCTAAATGTAAATTGGTGATTGCGCTGGCTCCGGGTCCATTGTGTAACTGAGGCCACCAACATTAACAGGACACTTACATTAGAGCCTCTAATTGTGTGTTTTGTTGGAGAATTAGAGAGGGGATAGCCTAACATATTAAACAGGAAAAGACTGCCATGTAATCCATTTATTTCAACAAAGGAACTGCATTCTAATTATCACCTTTTAAACGGTAACTGTAATGGAATACAGTTACTCATATTTTGTATTTTAAATACGTAACGCCGGTACATGTATTCCATTACTCCCCAGCACTCCCCAACACTGCACATATCTGTGTTGAAGATCATTGTTAAAGAGAGATAATCCATAAAGTGAAGGGTATCAGTCACTAGATGGCGAGTGAGCTGAATTTGTTTCCCATGTTACTTTGTATTTTACTATTTTATAGTAACCCTGTTAGCAGCTTTGTAAAAATATAGTTTTTTCAATATGTGTTATTGAATGTGGAAATTGTGTAATGTAAGCTTATAAAATGAAAGCATTTTCTGTATCATTCTATAATACTGTAGAAATCATTACAGTTAGTACACATGCAGAACTGCAGCATCTGATCCATTTATAGAAGGCTTGCATCCTAACAGATGAAGTATTGCTTGAATTCTAAAAGGCACATGAAGTATCTTAGATTAGCTGTACTCAAAGACGAGTGTATAAACATACAATGCTGTCATGTCTTTTTTCTTTCTTCGTCTTTTTTTGGCTATTCCCTTTAGGGGTTGTTAAGGTTCAAAATTGAGGAAGGAGAGTACAAACCACTCTTGGTCCAGAAGCTCTTGGTCAAACAATGATTTTAATGAACACACGTGTGGGAAGACACTCTGTACGCAGACAGCCAGTAGTCCTCAACTTAATCAAAGCATGAACAGATATTTTATAGCATCAGGGTTTGATTTACTGACGCCCCTTCATGCGTCACAGATACATTTTATACATAGATCAGATCAACACCAGAATGACTTTTCACCTAGAAGATCATCTTCTATTTTCATGGCTGGTACTTTCCGTTATCTTAAAGTGAATTGTTCCTCTTTCTTGTCGAGACATAACTAATCTCTCCTCTAAATAAATCTGACTAATGTGTGTGTATGTGTTGACCTCACATGCTCTTTGTGTCACCTCTTAACTGTCTGTGTCTCGTCCTCAAATGCTCTTTCTCAATTCACCTGTTGCACTTCTGAGCTTTCACTAGACCAGAGGCTCACTGAGACTATGTGTATGTCTTCTATTAAATAAATGTTTTAACCAAGAACCTCTACTTAAAAGCTTAATATAAAATGATCTGATATATAAGTGTTTTGTAAGCATGTATTGCAATTCCTTCTATGGCTCCAAGTCACTTGCACAATAGATTGTCCGAACATCGCGCCGAACAAAGCTTCCGACCCCCAATTAATTGACCGAGCTCCAACTCTTTAATAAGCACAGATATGCATTGTGTATAAAATAGTCATAACTGCTTAAGGCCTTCTTAAAGCTATCTGTTACATTGTTAAAGCCTCGTCTTAGCCTGCTGCTCAAAATAACTTCCACTTCTGCAAAACTCTCCAAACCTGTTTCCTGTCAGCCTGTGACTTTTAGCTTTTCTGAAAGACACACACTGTTCAACCCCTGAATGCAATATAAACTCCAGATTATATTATTAATGCAATGGTAATGATGACAATTATTTAACAATAGCAGTAAAATAATTTCCCTGCTCCACAGGGTTGACGCAGTAGATCATCTCCCTTTATGCCACCCGATCCCTAGCATACTTTTCTGTCACACAAACCCTTTGCCTGTCCTCCTACATCCACTACATCCCTAACCTCCTATGAAGGCTTTCTCTTTGCTTCCTGCATGAATCTTTTGTCCAATATATCCACTATCCCTCCTCTGAACATATCCAGACAATCTCAGTTTTGCTTCTCTTACTTTGTCACCAAACCCCTCAACCTGAGCTGTCCATTTGATATACTGATTTTGTCCTCCTGATCACTCTCAACGAAAATTTTAACATCTTCAGCTCTTCTATACTCTATTTTACTTGTTAAGCACCTTGGCATACCCTGGGTTTTTAAGTGTGCTTTATAAATAAAGTTTATTATTTATTATTATTATTCCACCTCCAGCACCTCCTTTGGTCAGTGTCACAATCTCCAAACCATACATTGTAGCAGGTCCTGAATGCCCCTGATGTCATCTCCACCCACTCAACCCTGCATGCCTGCGTCTCTCCTTCACCACTCTTGGGCACAGTCCCTTGCTTTGGATGGGAGACCAGGAATTTAAACTCATCTACCATAACTGCCACTACTCAAAACAAACATTGCATCTGTAGTGCTCATTACTCACTATAAGCCTTCTCCTTTGCTGTACACCCAGCATTACAACACTCCTGTCCACTTTTTTCATCTCCCTGACTCCCCCACATTTGTTTGTTAACCTCTTCCTTTGAATACTTTGCTGAAATACAAAATAAATAATAATAAATACATAAACAAATGGCCATAGTTTTGTGATTCTGCTGCACTGCTGACACATCTAATATTGAATTTAAAATCTTTTTCTTCAAATATGTGATGGACCTGCAAGAGCAGGAGTCGTCACAGGAATTATTACAAAAATTATATTTACAAAACTAATAAATTTGAGCTCATAAAAGAGGTCAAGGAAACAAAACTGAACTGCAAACTTAACAAACCAAATGACTGCCCAAACAAACATAACTCACCTGACAGGTGGATGACTTAATCTAAGTCATCCACCTGTCAACTTGACCCTCTCCCTACTGTGTTAGTTAAAGCCTGTCTTCCCTCGTTAGCTCCTCTCATAACCAATATTATTCATTCCTCCCTGAACACTGGGATTGTTCCTGAAGCACCGAAAAAGGCTTCTGTTTTCCCAAATCTCAAAAAGCCTGGTGCAGACCCCAATAACTTTGATCATCTTCGCCCTATATCAAATCTCCCCTTTATTTCAAAAATTCTTGAAAAAGTTGTCGCCGCCCAGCTTCATTTACATCTCAATGACCATAATCTCTATGAACAATTTCAATCTGGTTTCTGCCCCAATCATAGCACAGAAACTGCTCTGTTAAGGATTACCAATGACCTTCTGATGGCAGCTGATTCTGGTCTCCTATCCATCCTCATCCTTCTTGATCTTAGTGCGGCGTTTGATACCATTTCTCACAATATTCTCCTGAACCGGTGAGCTTCCATTGGCATTAGTCATACCCCCCTTGCCTGGTTTACCTCCTATCTCTCAGACCGCACTCAGTTTATCCAACTTAAATCCCATTCTTCAGCTCTCTTTCCTGTTTCTGCTGGTGTGCCCCAGGGTTCAGTATTGGGGCCTCTTTTATTCATTATTTATATGCTTCCTCTTGGTCATATATTCCGAAAATATAATATAAATTTTCACTGTTATGCCGATGACACCCAGCTCTACATTCTTTCTAAACCCAATTCATCCCTCCCACCTTCCTCCCTCTCGGACTGTCTTATGGAGATTAGATCCTGGTTCTCCTCCAATTTCCTCAAACTAAACAGTAATAAAACTGAAGTTTTACTTGTTGGTTCACCATCTATCTTAACCAAATCCCACAGCTTTTCCATTAACATTGAAAGTTCTCCCACCCTTCCCTCCCCTCAGGTTAAGAGTTTGGGTGTCATACTTGATAATACTCTTTCATTCCAGTCTCACATTAATTACATAACACGGTCTGCTTACTTCCATTTACGTAATATTCACCAACTCCGCCCCTTCCTTACCCCCCATGCTGCTGCCATCCTTGTCCATAGTCTTATTACGTCCCGTATTGATTACTGTAATTCCCTCCTATTTGGTCTCCCTAAAAGGTCCCTTCATAAACTCCAACTTCTTCAAAATTCTGCAGCTCGGGTCATAACTTGCACTCCGTTAAGTGCTCATATTACCCCAGTTCTTCAGCAGCTTCACTGGTTGCCCGTAGAAGCCAGGATAAATTTTAAAATCTTACTTCTTACATACAAGTGTATCCATAAATCTGCTCCTTCATATTTGTGTGACCTGCTCCATATCACCACTGTTTCCCGCCCTCTCAGATCATCATCTGCTATTCATCTTACTGTTCCGTCCTCACACCTCATCACTGTGAGGAACAGAGCTTTCAGTCGCTCTGCTCCTTGGCTCTGGAACTCTCTTCCTCCTGCACTCAGAAATATTGACTCCCTCTCCGTATTTAAGACACAGCTCAAAACACATCTGTTTAAACTGCCTTATTCGCTTTAATGCTGATTTTATCTGTTGTCACGCTCTGTTTTGTAATTTTAACTTATTTTATGTATTTTATGACTACTGTTCCTTTTATTAATTGTGTTTTTTGTAAGGTGACCTTGGATTTCTGAAAGGCGCCCTCAAATAAAATGTATTATTATTATTATTATTATTATTAAACATGAAATGACACACAAGGCTGATCAGACCACTATGACACACGAGGGGTAACTAAACAAAACACAATTGTAAACAACAAACAATGCAGTATAGTCTGGTTTGTTAATAAACTAAACACCAAAGAAAAAAATCAAAACTACTGAACCCTAATCTCAAATATTTAATTAAGTACAAATACTTTGTTGTTAATTAAAGAAAACACACATTCTCCCATTCAACAGGAAGTGGTAGTGCGGTCCAGTTATCCCTTTTTGTATTTAACAGCTTCAAAACCTGTCGACCACCTTTTGTCTGGCAACTTCCAGGGATCATGGCAGGTAAGAAGTAAAAGAAACAAAGGTTAGTCAAAAATCAAGTTAATGAAATAGTATGAATACATAAGTAAACTAAATGTGATAATGAAGGGACACAAAGTGGTTCATGACCTTGAACACAGCTTACAGTCTGTGTTCCTATCTTCATACACCAGGGCTATGTACATACCATCCACTAATTGTTACGTACTTTGTGTGACCTTAACTAAAGCAACGACCAGGTATACCTTACAAAGGATTTATAAAGGAAATTTTTTCACACCAGCCTATTAATCAACCAAAGACCCAGACAGACTTTTAATTCATTTGAAAGCCTGATGCTTAGCCTCGTCCACCCCAGCTGTAAAACTCAGAAACCAGTCTTACTTGTTATCATCTATCGTCCACCTGGGCCTTACACAGAGTTTCTGTCTGATTTCTCGGACTTTTTATCTGATTTAGTTCTGAGCTCAGATAAGATAATTATTGTGGGTGATTTTAACATCCATGTAGATGCTAAAAATGACAGCCTCAACATGGCATTGAATCTGTTATTAGACTCAATTGGCTTCTCTCAAAATGTAAAAGAACCCACCCACCACTTTAATGGTAAATGGCCTGCATTTGTATAGCGCTTTACTCAGTCCCTAAGGACCCCAAAGCACTTTACACTACATTCAGCCATTCACACACACATTGGTAATGGCAAGCTACATTGTAGCCACAGTTACCCTGGGGCGCACTGACAGAGGCGAGGCTGCCAGACACTGGCGCCACCGGGCCCTCTGACCACCACCAGCAGGCCAACACGGGGTTAGTATCTTGCCCAAGGATATTTGGCATGCAGCCAGGAGACAGCCTGGGATTGAACCACCGACCTTCTGATTAGTGGCTGACCTGCTCTGCCACCTGAGCTACAGCCACCCCACTTTAATCACACTCTAGATCTTGTTTTAACATATGGCATAGAAACTGAACATTTAACAGTGTTTCCTGAAAACCCTCTCCTGTCTGATCATTTCCTGATAACATTTACATTTACAATAATTGATTACACAGCAGTGGAGAGTAGACTTTATCACAGTAGATGTCTTTCTGAAAGCGCTGTAACTAAGTTTAAGAATATAATCCACCCACTGTTATCATCTTCAATGCCCTGTACCAACATAGAGCAGAGCAGCTATCTGAACGCTACTCCAACAGAGGTCGATTATCTTGTTAATAATTTCACCTCCTCACTACGTACGACTCTGGATACTGTAGCTCCTTGAAAACTAAGGTCTCTAATCAGAAGTACCTGACTCCATGGTATAATTCTCAAACACGTAGCCTAAAGCAGATGACTCGTAAGCTGGAGAGGAAATGGCGTGTCACAAATTTAGAGGATCATCATTTAGCCTGGAGAAATAGTTTGCTGCTTTATAAGAAAGCCCTCCGCAAAGCCAGAACATCTTACTATTCATCACTGATTGAAGAAAATAAGAACAACCCCAGGTTTCTCTTCAGCTCTGTAGCCAGGCAAACAGTCAGAGCTCTGTTGAGCCAACCATCCCTTTAACGTTAACTAGTAATGACTTCATGAACTTCTTCACAAATAAAATTTTTATCATTAGAGAAAAAATTACCAGTAATCATCCCACAGATGTAATATTATCTACAGCTACTCTTAGTACCATTGATGTTAAGTTAGACTCTTTTTCTCTAATTGATCTTTCTGAGTTAACTTCAATAATTACTTCCTCCAAACCATCAACGTGTCTTTTAGACCCCATTCCTACAAAGCTGCTCAAAGAAGTCCTGCCATTAATTAATTCTTCGATCTTAAATATGATCAACCTATCTCTAATGATCGGCTATGTACCACAGGCCTTCAAGCTGGCTGTAGTTAAACCTTTACTCAAAAAGCATCTCTAGACCCAGCAGTCTTAGCTAATTATAGGCCAATCTCCAACCTTCCTTTATATCAAACATCCTTGAAAGAGTAGTTGTCAAACAGCTAACAGATCATCTGCAGAGGAATGGTTTATTTGAAGAGTTTCAGTCAGGTTTCAGAGCTCATCACAGCACAGAAACAGCTTTAGTGAAGGTTACTGTGATGGCATGCCACACATGGTAAGCTCCACACCTCACCACCAGTTGATTCACCTTAGTTTAATTTAATTTGTTTTGTATTAGTTTGAATCCGTCAAAGTGTGTTTTCGCCGCTGCTGAGACAGAATACCTGGGCCATGTCATCGGCAAGGGGGTTATCAGGCCACAGGTCAGCAAAATCGAGGCCATGGAATCATCCCCCCTGCCCCAAACAAGGAAGCAGCTGAGATCCTTTTTGGGCATGGCAGGTTTCTATCGTCGTTTCATCCCTCAGTTCTCCAACAGGGCAGCTCTGCTCACAGACCTGACGGGATCACGCTCTCCCAATTACATCCAGTGGACAGAGGAGGCAGTGGCAGCATTTCATGACATCCAACAGTCACTAAGTAAGCAACCGGTTTTGTACAGTCCCAACTTTGATGAACCGTTCATATTACAGACTGATGCTTCAGATCGGGGCCTGGGAGCTGTCCTCCTTCAGGAAACCATGGAAGGCCGCCATCCAGTGGCTTACATCAGCCGGAAACTGTTTCCACGGGAAGTTCGGTATTCCACAGTAGAGAAGGAGACCTTAGCGATCAAGTGGGCCCTGGACTCCTTCCGCTACTATCTACTGGGAAGAGACTTCACCTTGGAAACTGATCACAAAGCACTCCAGTGGCTTGAGCAGATGAAGGACACAAATGGGCGAATTACCCGCTGGTACCTGGCCTTACAGCCATTCCGATTCACTGTCCACCACGTATCAGGCAAGGAGAACCTTACTGCTGACTATCTCTCTCGCTGTTCCAGCGAGAGCTCTGAAGAGGGGAGGTGTGTGATGGCATGCCACACATGGTAAGCTCCACACCTCACCACCAGTTGATTCACCTTAGTTTAATTTACAGTCACTACTTTAAAATATTCTATTTATTGTTCAATATCGTTTCTTTATTAAATGTATTTATTTTTCCATCACACCTTCCAATGTTTATATGGCGTGCACACATATTAACCTTGCAAGGTCAAAGTTCTGTTTTATGTTATATTAATACATCTATCTTTGTTTGAGTTACCTGGGGGTTGGCTTCTCCTGTCTGGCAAAAGGTGTGGCAAAGGGCTGCGAGACCTGAAGTACCACTGACAGCCTAATTGGATTGCACCACATGCTTCATTGCCTGGGGGGTGTTTCATGTTTGTTTCATTGTTTTGTATTAGTTGGTTATATGGCAGCCATCTTGTTTTCCCCCGTGTGTGTCATTTGGTTTAGCTAAACCAGTATTTAAGTTTCCCCCGTGTGTCATTTCAGCAGGTCAGTTTGTTATATGTTTGTTTGAGGTTTTGTTAATTATTATCTTGAGTTTAGTCTATTGAGTTGACCTCTTTTATTGGTCTGCCTGTTTAAGTTTTGGCTTTGTTAAATATATTTTTGGGTCAATAAAACTCCTTTTTTGAATTAAAACCACCTGTGTCCTTTATGCTTTACTGCTTGGTCCCTGACAGTTACAAATGATCTTCTTATGGCCTCTGACAGTGGACTCATCTCTGTGCTTGTCCTGCTAGACCTCAGTGCAGCATTCGATACTGTTGACCATAATATCCTATTAGAGCAATTAGAACATGCTGTAGGTATTACAGGTACTGCACTGCAGTGGTTTCTATCATATCTATCTAACAGACTCCAGTTTGTTCATGGAAATGGAGAGTCCTCTTCACACACTGAGGTTAATTATGGAGTTCCACAGGGTTCAGTGCTAGGACCAATTCTGTTTACATTATACATGCTTCCCTTAGGCAGCATCATTAGAAGACATAGCATACATTTACACTGCTATGCTGATGACACCCAGCTCTATCTGTCCATGAAGCCAGATAACACACACCAATGAGTTAAACTGCAGGAATGTCTTAAAGACATAAAGACCTGGATGGCCGCTAACTTTCTGCTTCTTAATTCAGATAAAACTGAGGTTATTGTACTCGGCCCTGAAAATCTTAGAAATATGGTATCTAAGCAGATTCTTACTCTGGATGGCATTACCTTGGCCTCCAGTAACACTGTGAGGAACCTTGGAGTCATTTTTGACCAGGACATGTCCTTCAATGCACATATTAAACAAATATGTAAGACTCCTTTCTTCCATTTGTGCAACATCTCTAAAGTTAGAAATATCCTGTCTCAGAGTGACGCTGAAAAACTAGTTCATGCATTTATTACTTCCAGGCTGGACGACTGTAATTCATTATTATCAGGAAGTCCTAAAAACTCCCTGAAAAGCCTTCAGCTAATCCAAAATGCTGCAGCAAGAGTCCTGACAGGGACTAGAAAGAGAGAGCAGATTTCTCCTGTTTTGGCTTCCTGTTAAATCCAGAATTCAAAATCCTGCTCCTCACATACAAGGTCTTAAATAATCAGGCCCCATCTTATCTTAATGACCTTGTAGTACCATATCACCCTATTAGAGCTCTTTGCTCTCGCTCTGCAGGCCTACTTGTTGTTCTTAGAGTATTTAAACGTAGAATGGGAGGCAGAGCCTTCAGTTTTCAGGCCCCTCTTCTGTGGAACCAGCTTCCAGTTTGGATTCAGGAGACAGACACTATCTCTACTTTCAAGATTAGGCTTCAAACTTTCCTTTTTGCTAAAGCATATAGTTAGGGCTGGACCAGGTGATCCTGAATCCTCCCTTAGTTATGCTGCAATAGACGTAGGCTGCCGGGGGATTCCCATGATGCATTGAGTTTTTCCTTTCCAGTCACCTTTCTCACTCAATATCTATTAATAGACCTCTCTGCATTGAATCATATCTGTTATTAACCTCTGTCTCTCTTCCACAGCATGTCTTTATCCTGTCGTCCTTCTCTCACCCCAACCAGTCGCAGCAGATGGCCCCGCCCCTCCCTGAGCCTGGTTCTGCTGGAGGTTTCTTCCTGTTAAAAGGGAGTTTTTACTTCCCACTGTCGCCAAAGTGCTGCTCATAGGGGGTCATATGATTGTTGGGTTTTTCTCTGTATCTATGAAGCGCCTTGAGGCGACTTTTGTTGTGATTTGGCGCTATATAAATAAAATTGAATTGAATTGAATTGAACAAGTGAGGCTGAGGGAGATCACCTTTGAAACTCGGTCCCTCAGTATTGGTGCCCCTCAAGGATGTGTCGTCTCACCACTACTGTTCTCCCTCTACACTAACGACTGCACCTCCAAGAACTCGGCTGTTAAACTCCTAAAGTTTGCAGATGACACCACTGTCATTGGCCTCATTCAGGATGGTGATGAGTCTGCATACCGGCAGGAAGTTGAGCGGCTGGTACTCTGGTGCAGTCAGCACAATCTGGAGCTGAACACTCTTAAAACTGTAGAGATGACAGTGGACTTCAGGAGACATCCCTCAACTCTGCTCCCCCTCACCATATCAGACAGCCCTGTGTCGACTGTGAAGATCTTCAAGTTCCTGGGTACCACCATCTCCCAGGACCTGAAGTGGGAGACCAACATCAACTCCATCCTCACAAAGACCCAGCAGAGGATGTACTTCCTGAGACAACTGGGGAAGTACAGTCTTCCACAGGAGCTGCTGATCCAGTTCTACACTGCAGTCATTGAGTATGTCCTGTGCTCCTCCATCACAGTCTGGTATGGTGCAGCCACTAAACAGGACGCGCAGACTGCAGTGGACTGTACGGGCAGCAGAAAGGATCATCGGCGCCCCCCTGCCCTCCATCCAGGACCTGTACCTCTCAAGAACCAGGAAACGGGCAGGGAAAATCATCACAGACCCCTCACACCCTGGACACAGACTTTTTGATCTGCTGCCCTCTGGCAGACGGTACAGAAGCCTGCAGACCAGGACCCCCTGACACAGGAACAGTTTCTTTCCCCTCGCCATCTCCCTTCTAAACAGTTGACCTGTCACACTGCTCCCACTGCCAGACTGCAGCTGCACCTTATGTACATTCTGTAGTATTCATTCCACCTCATTTCATTTCTGTATTTTATGTATATAAGTTTAGATTAGTTATTTATAGTTGGTTTACACAGCTTTGTGTATGTATGTATGTGTACGTATGTGTAATGTGTATATATAGACACGTGTGTGTGTGTGTGAGATTTACATTGCTGTGCTTGAGAGTCACTATCTACCGGTACCAAATTCCTTGTATGTGTCTGCACATATACTTGGCCAATAAACACGATTCTGATTCTGAAAGGAAATTTCCTGTTATGTTGTGGAGTATATGCGAGAATTCAATAAAAAACACACGAGTGAAAGATGATGCCCTACGTGTGTTTGGGTACTGGTTTTTATTTGGTGGTTTTGCCTTGGGCTTGTTTATGTGTCCCTCGTTTCCATGTTTGTGTGAGTTGGTGGGTGTATTGGTATCCTGCAACTGATCAACCTCACCAGGGGAGCTACTTAGCAGAGTTGCTGAGCTCCCATCAACACTGGATTGTCGTGTGGGACTTCAGTTTCCCAGCACAACTGTGGCTAGAAGTGTGAGTTTATTGCTGTGGTGGATGTACCAATGGCTGCCTCTGTATTTTCCAAAAGGATTGCGGAAATGAGGGGGCAGCGAGCACCGGGTACATGAACACTAGGAAGCAGAGATGAAGAGCACGGGAGTCGGGGACGCATGGGGATCAATTGTTGTGTACTATTTACCTCACTGTAATTAAACACACTGCATTCATCAGAGTCCTGTATTTGGGTCATACTTTCCCCGCAACCCCACGCTCTGCCACGGCAGACTGTGACAAAATGACAGATCTGATACTCTATATTGACATTTATTGCTGGTCTACAGTTTATTAGTGAGATACATACCAATGGAGACAAAATGTCACAAGTTCTGACTAAGGGACCATCGACGTTAGAACCTGAAAATGCTAAACCAAATTTGTCAATTGTGTTACACAATGGAAGTGACTGGGACACAATATTACATGTATGCAGGAAGTCAAAGAAATGGGGGCAAAGAGAAGTCTGCCCCACTTGTTGATTAGATGGGGATAGAACTGATGCAACAGGATCCTGAAACACGGCATCAACTGCTTCATCAACAGGCAGCTCATCTATAACTAGCTTTAAAAGTCTTCTCACACAGGTCACATTGATAAGGTCTCTCCTCAGTGTGGGTAAACATGTGTCGTTGTAAGTGTTGTAACTGATGCACTCCATGCTGCATTAACTCACCTGGAAGAGCATGGTAGCTATGTGCGGATGCTCTTCGTGGATTACTGCTCAGCTTTTAACACCATCCTTCCACACAAACTGGTGGCCAAGCTACAAGACCTGGGGCTTCCATACAGCACCTGCATGTGGATCAATAGCTTCCTCTCGGGCCGTAGACAGAGAGTCAGAGTTGGCCATCACACATCCTCAGCCCTGAGTCTCAGCACTGGCTCACCCCAGGGCTGTGTGCTCAGTCCACTGCTCTACTCTCTCTACACACACGACTGCACTCCTCGCCACCACAGCAACATCTTTGTGAAATTTGCAGATGACACCACAGTGGCGGGGCTCATTTCCAAGGGAGACGAGTCTACGTACAGAGACGAGGTGGAGCAGCTGACGTCATGGTGTAAGGCCAATAACCTCCTCCTCAACACTTCAAAAACCAAAGAACTCATAATAGACTTCAGAAGGAAAAAGGCAGAGATCCAACCACTATTCATAAATGGGGACTGTGTAGAAAGGGTGGCAAGCTTCCGCTTCCTGGGAGTCAATATAGAGGAGAACCTTTCCTGGAGTGTGAACACCTCCGAGCTGCTGAAAAAGGCCCAACAGAGACTGTACTTCCTGAGAATTCTCAGGAGGAATAACATCACACAGAGACTGCTGGTGTCCTTCTACAGAGCCACCATTGAGAGTGTTCTAACTTACTGCATATGCATCTGGTACACTAGCTGCACAGGGGCTCAGAGGAAAGCACTCCAAGGGATCATTAACACCGCCCAAAAGATCACTGGCTGCCCTCTCCCCACACTGGAAGTTCTACACAACGCCCACTGTTTTAAAAAGGCCCAAAACATCATAAAAGACACCTCACATCCTGGCCACTCCCTGTTCGAACTGTTGCCCTCAGGCAGACGGTACAGGGCAATCAGAGCAAGGACTAATAGACTCAAACACAGCTGTTATCCAACTGCAATAACACATCTGAATACTACAAAAAAATGTCCATCACGCCACTCTTGTGTTAATCTATGCACGGTCTGAAGCATGTGTGTGGGAATGTATGTGAATGTTTTACTGTTATATCTTA
Source organism: Astatotilapia calliptera (assembly GCF_964374335.1). Classification (NCBI taxonomy): domain Eukaryota; kingdom Metazoa; phylum Chordata; class Actinopteri; order Cichliformes; family Cichlidae; genus Astatotilapia; species Astatotilapia calliptera. Next base: position 37,043,419 of record NC_137425.1, read on the forward strand.
TTAGTATTTTAAGTATTCTATCTATTTTATTTATTGAATTTTATTGTTTTATTTATATTTTGATATTGCTAGGGATGATGCAATGATCGGGGACCATTCTTAATTTCGTTGTTCTCATGACAATGACAATAAAGTTTCTGATTCTGATTCTGATTCTGATTCTGATTCTGAGAATCTCATTCATTTCAGAGAAAACAAGTTAAAGAGTGTCAAACATTTCATGTATCTTAGGTACATTATTTCAAACTCTGAACTTACCTCATCCCCATGAACTGAGGGAATATTTGAGAAATGGAAGGAATTAAAACATTCAATTTTAGCTAACAGTGTATTAGCTGGAGCTTAAAGCTAGCTAATACACAACTACAGGAGATAACCAACCATTCCCAATTGATGACTTCTGTTATTTACAACATCTGAAATACAGTGGTCACATATGCTGACTGGAAAATAAAGCTATGGAATGCAGTGGAAAAACTGTTGAGCACTGATACGCAGCAGAAATGAAGGAATATGATGAATAGAGTCAAGTTTATGTAACTGCTGGATAATATATTCAATCATGAGCACAAGTACAAGTGAAATGTGTATAGAGTGAAAAGATCAAGATGATGATGCACATTTGTTGAAGGTACGATGATCTAAAGTCACATGAGAGAGTAGCAGCTGATCTTTGACCTGTGAGCTGCAGATTCAGACTCTTTTATAGTTTGTTTGAAGTGTTTAATGTTTAAATTGTTTAAGCTTGCAGACACACCCACATTCAGGCTGTACACTTTTGAAAATTATTAGCGAATTGCTATAAACAGTGTAGGTTATATATCAGAGTGTGGTAGCTGATCTTTGACCTGTGAGCCAGATCATAAGACTCTTTGATGGTGTGAAGTGTTTAATGTGATGCAGCCTGCAGACACAGAGGACTGGTGACGGAGAAGAAGCAGAGGAATTTCTCTGTTTCTACACAGACCTGGTCCAAACAGCTGAAAGTTGCAGATTGAAGAAGTTCATGGGAAAAAGCTGAGTAAGTGCAACTTTGATTCATTCCAGTCTCTGAGGTTTTTTAAGGAGATTGGAAAGAAAAGCGTCTGGACTTCTTTAGGTTGCTTGAAGACGTTTCACCTCTCATCCGAGAAGCTTCTTCAGTTCTAGGGTAAAATGGTGGAGAGTCCCAGATTTAAACCCCGTGGGAGTTTCCCCCCAAAGAGGGACAAAGGACCCCTGATGATCCTCTACCTAATCACATGAGCCAAGGTGTGAAAATGTGTGGGTCAAAATCAGCCAGGGTTTCGGGTGAGCTCATCATCTCTGAGGTTTCCTCTTTGTCACAGAGCAGCTGCTCTTTGTTTGTTAGCGTGTTTCTGCAGAGAACACACAAAGACTTGTTTTTTCTCTGACGTCTGGTGTTTGATAAAGACTCCAAAGCAACAACAAAGTCTCCAACATCCAGCTCAGAGCCTTTCAAACAGAGTGTGCAGGTTTGTTCTCCTCACATCATCACATCAGACTATCAGTCTGTGTGGGCGTCTTCATCAGACTGTGCTGAAGAAAATGTTCCTCACACATCTGCCACTGTTTGATCCTCTTTAACAGAGGAAGTGTGACTGTGCTGTGATGTTTAGTCACACTCAGTGTTCATGTCGACTCTGAACAGGCTCGCAGTAAAACCATCAAACTGGAGTCCTGATATGAGAACCTGCTTCAAATGCTGGACTCCAGTTTGACTCTGAAGTTTTTTTTTATGAAGGATCAGAGTTCATGTTTGTCTGTTAAATATTCTCCCGAATTCATGGAGAATATTTAACAGGACTCAGCGCCCCCTGCTGGTTCCCTCTGAGTGCTGCTGTCAGTCTCCAATAATCCTGTAGGATGGATTTATGCAGTCCTGTTTTTGCTTGGTTTTTCACTTCCGGCTTCAAGTGTTGTCTGCAGCAACATTTCTTCATCAGATCTATTTGATCTGCTAGTTTCAGATCTTTTCAAATGGAAGACATCAGCAGTAAATATTGAACACAAATAGAATGGGTGGCAATGTTATGTGGTGGAACACATAATGGTTTACATTAAAATAACTTCCTGTTCCCTTAAATAAGCCTCTCACTGAGTCCTGACGGTGTGCAGTGATAACAAATAAAAAGTGCAAATAACAACAGTAGGAAGTTGTCATTGATGTGTTGTGTTAGTCAAAAAGCTGCTGAAATCTGGAACCTCATTGGCTCAAATCCTTCTAAACGGATGTCCAGTAGCATGGCAGACATTGTAGAACTCCTTTGGGTGCTTATTTGGGCATTTTTTATGAAGTATGATTAAACTGAAAGTGTGTATCACTTCCTGACATGATGTCTGACCAGCTGGAAGCTTTTTTTCATCCCACTCTAACTCCTCCCCTGCTGATGATCCTGAAGAGATTGTTACATAAATAAAGCTGCTCTCTGCAGCCATGTTTGACCTGCTGCTTTGTAGGACTACAGTAATGGAGGATTTGGAGGCTGAACGCGGCTCTGTGACACTTTTTGTAGTGAACTGATGAAAGCTGTGTCTCAGATGGATGTTAGTCCAACACATCAGACACGACCTCTGCAGCTCTCAGTTGATGTGCACATGAATGATTTGTGTTTCCTCTGCAGGTGAAGGTAGAAAGTGTGTGTGAGCTGATGTGAATTCAGCAGCATGGATCAGTGTGAGGACAGAGAGGAGGGAGCCCCTCCCTCTAAAACCACTCTGTGTGGGGAACATGAGAGCCAGACCAAAGCTCAGAGGTGAGATGACCATCTCTAACTGTCATCTCTAACTGTCCATGACTCTTCTCCATGTCACAGCTCAGCACTCACATCACTGCTCCATCTTAATTATCAGAAACCCACCTGGACCTCCACCCAGCTCTGTGTCCTTACAGAGTGATGCGTCTAAAGATGAGTTCATTGATTTTAAAGTCCAGCCACTGTCTGCTGCAGAGAGGTGAGCTGTTAGTAACATTAACTCTTTGATGTCAGTTTGGCGTCTGATTTAAATTAACTGTTTGATGTTGTTTCCTGGTCTGCAAATTCTTTTTTCTTCTTCTTTTTTTTGCTTATTCATCACACCTAAATGATTATGTCATTTATTCAGGTCCAAACCTACCAGGCACTGTGTGGAAAAGTAGCAATAACACCACTTCACAAATGACAGACCTTTTTCCATTCTGCCAGAAAAAAAACCCAAAATACTTTTTATCATCAGACCAGAAACATTCATAGACAAATAGAAACTTCTCTCTGACATGTATGGACTTAGAAAAAACTGATTAACAGAGAGGGAGTAGAAGAAACTACAAATTTCATGAACAATAAGAAATTCGTTGTTCTAATAGACAACAGTTAGTGAAGAAGGATGAGCATGAAGCTGAACTGTCTTGTATTATTAACAAGCATATCAGTGATGCAAAATGTAACTCACATCAGCACTAGTAAAATGAAAGGAAAAATGTGCAGCCAGAAACTAACCAGTTTAAAAAAAAATGTATTTTCTGTAATAGAAAGTTATATTAGTTATATTAACTGTAAAGATCGGACTTTACAGCAGCTGAATTTATTCTGTATCCATGTTTTTAGTAAAATGTGGAATTGTTGAATTAAAACAAGTTCCAAATGAAACTCAGTTTACAAACAAATATAACATTTTTACAGGATTTAGAGGAGTTTAGATCACAGGGTGTATTGTACGATGGTGTCCTTCAATGTATCCTGTCTGCTTATGTGTTACATCGATGAACACTGATTTGTAAGTTAATAAATATCATTAAATTGGGAAGGATTGAATAAGTTTAAGCTTCATGCTGTAATGAGAAGTTGGTACAGTTCTCTCCTTCCTTTCTTCTCCATGGAGAACAAAACCAGAGCTTTAAGATGAGCGGTGTTGCTGAGGAAAATCTGAATCCTCTTCAGAGGAGAAAAGCACGTCTCAGGTTCAGCTGTTTCCTGCCATAGTGACGGGGATCTTAAAGACAGAGAGTCTCTGTCAGAGTGGTCTATAGCTTTGTTTCTGTGCGAGGTCAAAAAAAACAAAAAAAAAAACGGAACAATTTAAGATTAAAATTCATGAAATTAACATTTTAAATTTACAATTTTAATATGAAGGACACTTTCTTGGTTTCAGCCCTGTTGTACTGCTAAGGAAACATTTTGAGGGACTTAATCAGAGTTTAATGGACACAGAAGTATCTGTTCAAACATTTGAACACAACCGCCGTTAGAGGAAAGCCTTACTACAGCTCTGTTTATTTTGTATGAATTCGTCATCATCAGAGTGTAAAAAAAAACATCTTTTATTTATAATTTGGGACAACATCATCCAGCTTTGTGTTGGTGCTGATCCTGGTACTGAGTTAAATACCAGTTTTCAGTTATTAATAAGCAGTGTTGGGCAAGTAACTTTGAAAAAGTAATTAATTATAGTTACTAGTTACTTCTTTAAAAAGTATCTGAGTTAGTAACTGAGTTACAACATTCTAAAAGTAATTAATTACTTGAAAAGTAACTATTGCATCTGAAGATGAGTCCTCCAAAATCCCATCTGTTTTCACCTGCAGCTGGAAGGGAGAGGTAACTCACTGACATGTCTACAGTACAGATGATTCCTCAGAGTAACTCATACAGTATCTCTGAGAGCAGGAAAATGAATATTTGCAGTTCTGGCCCAGCTCTTGATCATTGAGGCAGTACGCTTAACCTACCCTGACAGAGCCTCAGTATCAGAGGAAGACCTTTATTCTTCTCTTCTCTGTCTAACAGGATCTTTGGGAGACGTGCTGAACCTGGACCTGAACCCAGCTGTGTGTCCTTAAAGAGTGATGAGTCTAAAGATGCAGACCTTCATTTTAAAGTCAAACAGGCGTCTGCTGCAGAGAGGTGAGCTGTTAAACTCCTTCATGAACTCTTTCAGAGCTGATTTAACTGCTCGATGTTGTTGGATTTAAACTGCAGTGCAAACACGTCATTCCCTCAATCCCATGTCTCTTAAAAACAAGCCTTTGGCTTCTAAACAATATGAACTGGTGGTTGTTCCCATTCTTAATTTACAGTGTTTAATATGATGTCAGCCCTCCTTTTGCATTGTGCTGTTACGGAATAAATAAATATTCTTAGTGCTTATTTTGTCTTTATATTGTTTTAGGTAGGCCAGCAGATTAAAGATGCTACTTTTCAGTTAAAAAGTGTGTGAAAGGTCACAAGTGGTGAGCAAGACTGAAATACTGGGCAAAAATAGGAAACTGTGCAGAGAGAAAAACATAACTAAGTAACACACACACAAATCAAGTCAGGCCAGAAGAAGTTGTTTTGTTCACAAACTATGTGTGACGTTTCAGTACCAAAAACAGCAGACTATATTATATATATCCGGCCTGTAAGGCTTCAGATCTGCAGAGGGTTTAGCCTTGTGCACATCCCTTTCCAGAAAGTAATGATTGAATAAAATAATTATAAATAATTGACCACACTGAGTCGTGTTTTCTCTGTCAAGTAAAAGAATAAAAGATAAAAGAACAGAATTTAATACTTGGTGCCGTGAACCCGGATTCTTTTATGGCTGAGAGGACAAATTTGGCCCAAGGTGGAATCATGAAATAAGGCAAACAGAGGACCAGTCTAATAGAATTTAAAGGTAAGCACCACCTGTCAGGATGCAAGTCTTGGAGTCAGCTAGTTGCCATGGAAACACATTCCATCAAACTCTCCACGCTCTGTTCTTGAGTTAATCTGAAGGCCACTTGACATTCAGAGGTCTGTAGTGATTGGCTCTACAGAAAGTTGCACATCAGCATCCACAGACCACTTCACGGCTAAGCTGTTGTCTTTCACAATCACTTCAGAATCAGAATAAGAATACTTTATTGATCCCTGGGGGAAATAATTTTTTTGTTACAGTGCTCCATTATAAACCAACATAAACCAACATTAACAAGACAGACAATACACTAACTAAGAATAGTACAATATATACATATATATACATACATACATACATACATACATACATACATACATACATACATACATACATACATAAGTCACTCATAAATAAATAGCTGGAAAAGAAACATGTGTAGCTGTAGCAGCAAACAGTGTGTTAAGTGGATGCGTTGTACAGGGAGCCACAGGCAGGAAAGATTTCCTGTGTCGTTCAGTGGTGCTTTTCGGTAATCTCAGTCTTTCACTGAACGTGCTCCTGTGACTGACCAGCATGTCATGGAGTGGGTGGGAGGTGTTATCCAACATTGTCTTTATCTTGGACAGCATCTGCCTCTCCGACACCACCTTGAGGGAGTCCAGCTCCATCCCCACAACATTACTGGCCTTACCGATTCGTTTATTAAGTCTGTTGGCATCTGCGACCCTCAGCCTGCTCCCCCAGCATGCAACAGCATAGAGGATCGCACTGGCCACAACAGACTCGTAGAAAATCCTCAGCATTTTCTGGCAGATGTTGAAGGACCTCAGTCGCCTCAAAAAATAGAGACCACTCTGGCCCTTCCTGTAAAGTGCTGTGGTGTTTTTAGCCCAGTCCAGTTTATTGTCAATGTGTACTCCAAGGTATTTATAGTCCTCCACAATGTCAACACTGACCCCCTGGATTGAAAAAGGGGTCAAGTGTTTCCTGGTCTTCCTGAAGTCCACGATCAGTTCCTTGGTCTTTGCCACGTTGAGCTGCAGATGATTCTGCTCACACCACGTGACAAAGGAGTCGACCACAGCCCGGTACTCTGTCTCATCATCCCTGCTGATACATCCAACCACCGCAGAGTCATCAGAAAACTTCTGAAGATGGAGGTCTCTGTGCAGTGGCTGAAGTCTGTGGTGTAGAGGGTGAAGAGGAAGGGGGAGAGGACAGTCCCCTGTGGTGCCCCTATGTTGCTGATTACCTTGTCAGACACACACTGTGGGAGACGTACATATTGTGGTCTTCCTGTCAGGTAATCAACAATCCAGGACACCAGAGAAGCATCCACCTGCATCGCTGCTAACTTATCACCCAGGAGCGTCGGCCTGATGGTGTTGAAAGCACTGGAAAAGTCAAAAAACATGACTCTCACAGTGCTCGCCGGCTGGTCCAGATGGGTGTAGACACGATTGAGCAGGTAGATGATGGCGTTCTCAGTTCCGAGACGAGGCTGATAAGCGAACTGAAGGGGATCCAGATGTGGTCTTACTATGGGTCGCAGCTGGTCCAGGATGAGCCTTTCCAGGGTCTTCATGATGTGGGAGGTCAGTGCCACGGGCCTGTAATCCTGGGGGCCACTGGGACGTGGCGTCTTTGGTACAGGGACGAGGCATGATGTCTTCCACATCACCGGGACCCTCTGCAGACTCAGACTCAGCATAAACAGTTTATGAAAGACTCCACACAGCTGGGGGGCACAGGTCTTGAGGACGAGGGGACTCACTCTGTCTGGTCCAGCAGACTTGCCTGAGTGAAGTCTCCTCATTTGCATCTCAACCTGGTATTGAGTGAAGGTGATGGGTGGGGGAGGGGTGTCAGGAATCTCACAGGAGGCAACAGCGCCATGTGAAGAGAGAGGCTGGCACAGTGGTGTGGCTCTGGATTCCAGGCTGACTACAGGTGAGGTTGTGGGGGTGGGAGCAGACACTGTGGTGTCGAATCTATTGAAAAACAGATTCAACTCGTTGGCTCTATTCTCACCTCCCTCAGCTCCCTTGCTGTTGGTTGGCCTGAATCCAGTGATGGTCTTCATGCCCCTCCACACCTCTCTCACGCTGTTCTGCTGGAGTTTCCACTCCAGCTTCCTCCTGTAATTGTCCTTAGCCTCTCTGATCTTGTCCTTTAGTAACACCTGGATCTTCCTCACCTCCTCTTTGTTGCCCCCTCTGAAAGCCCTCTTCTTGTTGTTGAGGAGGGCTTTGATGTCCTTAGTCACCCACGGCTTGTTATTGGGGTAACAATGAAAAGTCTGAGCTGGAACAATGGAGTCGGTGCAGAAAGTTATGTAGTCTGTGATACACTCAGTAAGCCCATTGATGTCCTCGGCGTGAGGCTCACAGAGTGTTTCCCAGTTGGTCACCTCGAAACAGCCCTGTAGTTCCGCTATTGCCTCCTCTGACCACCTCCTAACAGTCCTGGTGGTCACAGGTTCCCTCCTCACAATGGGCACATAGCGGGTGATGAGGTGAATCAGGTTATGATCTGACCTACCAAGTGGGGGGAGGGAGGAGGAGCTGTATGCATCCTTGACGTTAGCATACAGTAAGTAAATGGTAAATGGTAAATGGCCTGTATTTATATAGCGCTTTACTAGTCCCTAAGGACCCCAAAGCGCTTTACATATCCAGTCATCCACCCATTCACGCACTGGTGATGGCAAGCTACATTGTAGCCACAGCCACCCTGGGGCGCACTGACAGAGGCGAGGCTGCCGGACACTGGCGCCACCGGGCCCTCTGACCACCACCAGTAGGCAACGGGTGAAGTGTCTTGCCCAAGGACACAACGACCGAGACTGTCCAAGCCGGGGCTCGAACCGGCAACCTTCCGATTACAAGGCGACCTCCCAACTCTTGAGCCACGATCGCCCCATAAGTCTAAAATTTTCTCTCCCCTGGTGGGACAGTCCACATATTGTCTGAATGTTGTTAGTGTATTGTCCAGTGATACATGGTTGAAGTCACCCGAGATCACAATAAAGGCACTCGGGTGCTGAGTCTGTAGCCGAGCTATGGCAGAGTGGATAGTGTCACATGCAGCTGTGGGGTTAGCAGAGGGAGGAACATAAACAGCCACCAAGATGACGTGAGAGAATTCCCTGGGTAAATAATATGGCCTGAGTCCAACAGCACACAGTTCAGTGTCCGGGCAACAAATCCTTTCTTTTATTGTTATGTTGGCAGGGTTACACCACCGGTTGTTAACTAAAACAGCAAGCCCACCTCCTTTCCGCTTACCGCTAGCGATGCTGTCCCTGTTGCCCGAAAAGTGTGGAAGCCTTCCACAGAAGCATTCTCATCGGGAATGTCCTGGTGCATCCATGATTCGGTGAAACACATCAGGCTACACTCTCGGTATTCCCTCTGACTCCGTACCAGTGCTGAGAGCTCGTCGATTTTATTCGATAACGATCGCACATTTCCCATCACGATAGACGGCAGACACGGTTTATACCTCCTCCTCCTCCTCGCTTCGAGCCTCCGCTGTCTCACTGTCTCCTTCTTTCTTCTCTTCTGTCCTTGACCTCTGCATCCCCGATGTGTTTTCCTCCAAATTTCAGCTGGTACTTCTGCGGGCCTGGCCAGCGAGCCGGCCGGCATCAGGGCGATCAGCTGATCTCTGGAGTAAACAGTCCGTGAGTGTAGGAGATGTGCCGCGGTCCCGTTCCTTGATAAAAGTAACAGTTCCACGGCCACCAGAAGAACAAAAACTCTCTCAATCCACATGATTGAGTAAAAGATAATAAACGGATGAAAATACAAGTCAGAAAAAAAAGAATACCTAGGAAAAAAGAGCTAAACTAAGAGAAAAAGCAGGAGCGACTATAACAGGCTGCACGCTGGTTGGCGCATGCGCACTCTATTATAATCCCACTAACCCTGACTGTGCAATAGTTAGCAATGTGGACATGTCACACCTGAACTCAATGCGCAGGTAACATCCTGTCACGGCACCACACTGGAGTTCACTGAATGAGCGCCTTGAGAGCAAGCCACTCATTCACAGCTGTTTGAAGAAGCAGTCTGCATGTGATGGCTGTCTACACTTTATGTCATTAGGGCTGCAACTAAGGGTTACTTTGGTTGTTAACTGATTTACCAACTTTTCTCTGATTAGTTAACAATTATTTCAACAACTCTTATCTGTGCTTCCTGTGGGCAAATCTCCTCTTCAGGCTCCAGTACCTCACCTGCTCAAGTCAAAACCAAATCTATTTTTAATATTACTCAGTAGAACTGTCAGAATAAAACTGAAATCAATCAAAAATATTAGTTCATATAAGTGCTAATAGTATTTAAAATATAAATGTTGTCAAGGAAACAAGAATGGTTGTAATGATTTCCTATTGCATTATATCATTAGCTAACAAACTGAAATGGTGTTTGTTTAGCAAGCATCATTCTGAGAAGTTTCCAGCAGGTAAACTAACATAAAGATTACTGTACAAACATTAACAAGTGCATCTATAATTGAGAATTTGTGTGTGTGTGTTTTTGTAAAAAAATATTTATACAAGTTACACATTTTTTTGTTAAGGTCTGGTTACAGATACAAAGAAAAAAAACTGCGTAAAACTCTGCGCTCAAGTTTCCTGGCTGTGTGTGCGTTTCAAATTGCAAGTATGAATTTTGATCCAATTTTTCTTCCTTTGTCAATGTCATGTGTTATGTGCGTGTGTTGGTGGGTTATTTGTTTCTTAATGCGTGTATGCAAATTCACCTGTGCAGTCGCTGTGATTGGTGGCCCTAAAGAACGGCCTGATGTAACTGGTTCCTGCTGTGGACGTGAACTATAAAAGGGCGACTGAAGAGCTGCGGTGCAGGGGGTGTGGCAGACTTCCCGTGCACTTGCCTCAGGTCCAGACGGAGCGGCCGTAGCCATAGTATTTAGTTAAAAGGTCGGGCATGTGTGTGAAGTGCGGAGCAAGTAGGGGTGAGCTGCCAATTATTTTGGGAAGCCTTCTTTTCTCCTGTGTTTTTAGACCAGGGAGGTCTTTCTTTTCTTTTCTTTTCCTTGAACAGGTCAGAGGGGAACCGAAGCCTAGGTTGAGTTTTGTTTGTTGTGTTGGCCGGTACGCCGGTACCGGGAATGTGTGGAGTCCCGCTTCCACCAGGGCGACACACGGAGTATGTGGCACGGACTACGCACCATTACGGACTACAAAGCCAGGGACACTGCGCCGATCAACGCCGACTCTGCATTCACCAATGAGCTGAAGCAGTTCTACGCCCGTTTCGAGGTTAGCCGGGCGGCTAATGCTATCTACCCCCTGACTACCGAGGACAGTGACGTCATCAGCGAGAGACCGGTGACCAGCATCGCGGAGCATGACGTCCGTGCGGCATTGAGGAGAGTGAACACAAGGAAAGCGGCGGGGCCAGACGGCATCACCGGCCGTCTGCTGCGCTGCTGTGCTGACCAGCTAGCAGGTGTGTTCACTTACATTTTCAACGAGTCCCTGGCGAAGTCTGTGGTCCCCACATGCTTCAAAAGATCCACCATCATCCCTGTGCCCAAGAACAGCAAACCCTCATCCCTGAACGATTACCGGCCAGTTGCACTGACCTCGGTAGTAATGAAGGTGTTTGAGAGGCTGCTGAAGAACATCATCTCCTCCTCCATCCCAGACACCACAGATCCGCTGCAGTTCGCCTACAGATCCAACAGATCCACAGAGGATGCCATCGCCCACGTCCTACACACCACTCTCAGCCACGTGGACAAGAAACAGGGTAACTATGTGCGAATACTGTTTGTTGATTACAGTTCACCGTTTAACACAATAGTGCCCTGCAGACTGTTCACAAAGCTGAGGGACCTGGGACTTAACAGCCGTCTGTGTGCATGGGTGTTGGACTTCCTCACTGGCAGAACTCAGGTGGTGAGGGTGGGCAGGTGCTTCTCCAACAGCATCACCATCAACACAGGAGCACCTCAGGGATGTGTCCTCTCGCCACTGCTCTACTCCCTCTACACTTCAGACTGTGTGGCCACCCATGGCTCCAACACCATTGTGAAGTTTGCTGACGACACAGTGGTGTTGGGTGCCATCTCCAACAACGATGAGGCGGCCTACATGGATGAAGTGAAGAATCTGGCATCGTGGTGCCAGGACAACCACCTCCAGCTGAACGTCAGCAAGACCAAGGAGCTGGTGGTGGACTTCAGAAGGAGTCAGCACAGAGACTACAAGCCCATCATCATCAATGGAGCTCCAGTGGAGAGGGTGCAGTCCTTCAAGTATCTTGGTGTTCACATCTCAGACCTGACATGGGCTGCCCACATTCAGGTCCAGACCAAAAAGGCTAGGCAGCGCCTGTATCACCTACGACAACTGAGGAAGTTCAGGGTCTCTCCAAAGATCCTCAGGATTTTCTATACAGGCGCTGTGGAGAGCATCCTCACACAGAACATGACATCGTGGTTTGGGAACAGCTGTGTGAAGGACCAAAAAGCTCTCCAGAGAGTGATCCGTACAGCAGAACGCTGCTGCAGGATTGCTCTCCCCCCGCTTCAGGACACCTACACCAGGAGATGCCGGACTAGAGCAGCGCAGATACTGAAGGACCCGTCCCATCCTGGCAACAAACTGTTCCAACTTCTGCAATCTGGTAGAAGGTTCCGCATCATCCGGGCAAGGACAGAGAGACTCAAGAGGAGCTTCTATCCCCAAGCCATCCGTGCCCTAAACACACACACCCGCCCTCTCACATCATCTATAATTGACTGAGACAGGACTCTTCCAGACACTCTAAACCAAGGCACAATGTACATTCCAAATTCCTTTAATTTTAAATATGTTTATATTGTCTATCCTGTAAAATAGTCAGATGTCTATTCATATTAATGTACAGAATTCACCTGCTTGCTGCTACTACTGCACATTCACCCAATGCATATACTATATATATATATATAATGTAGCGTGTCAGGCTACATTTCACTGTGTGTTATACTTGTATAACTATGCATGTGACAAATAAAGAACCTTGAACCTTGAACCTTGAACTTAGCTCACCCCGAAATTATACACTCCCACTACCTTAAGTGCCATTGTTGTGAATAAACCATTGTTAAAAGTCCGATGCTGTGGCTGTGTCTGTTTGGGCGTGGGAAGTCACGGGACACCCTGCTCTTGTTATGGTCATTTCGAGCCGGGTCGTAACCTGATTATGTTATGAAAACACAAATTTAACAATCCAACCAGAGAACAGATGGGTTTGGCTGTCGGAGGGGTGCTTTACTGAGCTTCAGATCCTGGTTGGGTAAATGCCATTTCACGTGCCACTGTTTTTCTTCATCACCACAAAGGAAAACCTGTTTGTGTCCAAGTTTGGTGAATTTTTTTTGTCACAGGTTTACGTGCTTATACATGGACCTCCAGAGCCTTTTCAACAACTCTGTGGATCTCGGGGGGAAAGCAGTGTTGTGGAAATGACAAGCGCTTTACTAGTCGGGATAGTTATAAAGCTTTCTTCGTTGTGAATGAGTGATACATGTTTTTATTGAAGATTTGAATATAATACAACACAAACTTTTGTAGAGGATATAAAGTCAGAGAGATACATGCTTTATAATGACAAGGAGCAGGTGCATCTAGTAAACGTAGAGCTGGTGCAAAAAACGAGAGAGCTCAGCGACTAACACCACAAATTTTTGGATCCTTTGCTCTTAGTTAGCGGTCAGCACAGTGGATGCCACCTCCATTGTGAAAAGACCTATATACTGCAAAGTGTGACTCACAGTAATGGTCCTGGGTCAGCCCTGACTTTGTGTGAAGGTAATACTAAAGTAATGGTATTTCTGACCACAGGGTCAAGATGGCGCCTGTGTTTGGCTGTGCTGCTGCCTTCGTCCGTGTGTTTGTTTATTTTATATGCTATGCAAGTGTTTTTGTTGCAGTTTTTTCTGGTGTCACCTCCCTTCGGATTTATGATCGTCATGCGTTGCTAGCGATCAAATCTGCAATGGATAGCTTTCAGAGTCAACGAAATGAGGCTGTTTTCCTACCGCCGTTAGAGTGCAACGCAGCACCCGGTTTACCTCCACTCTTGCCGGTTAGCTCATTTTTGCTTTAGAGGCCTTGTTGGAGAAAGCAGAGTAAGCGAGCTGGCCTTCATGTCCTACTCCGTCGTCTTCGGAAAGAGATGGACCTTCGGGGACTCTATTCCTGGGTTGCTACCGGTGAGATTCGCCTGAGACTTGTCGGAACTTGATTAATCCCCACAACCCACTATGTTTACCACCCAGGCTGCCATCTGAAAGCATGGAAAGCCAAGCCTGATCGCGGCAGGAACCCTGTTTTGCTGCGCGGCTTACCGCATAGCGCGGACTCTGTCTACCCTTGTCCCAGTGAGTCGCAGCCTTAAATGGATGTTAATTAATGCCTGCTCAATCGCCAATAAGTCTTATATTTTAAGAATGAAGTCTCACATCTGTGAGCTTTGTCCTGCTGACTGTTCATTTATCTGTGCACCTCGGCTATCTGGACGAGGAGGTGGAACAGCTGTAATTTTTAAAAAGACATTTTTATGCCAGATGGTTTCTTCAAGCTGCTACAACTCTTTTGAGATGCTTAAATAATAAAAATAAAATAAATAAAATAAAAATAAAAATTGGAAGAGAAAAGCCCATATACGGCACTTTAATTTATCGTCCACCTGGGTCTGCTGCGTCTTTTTTGTCAGACCTACAAGAATTTTTAACTTCCACTATTAAAATGGGCATGGTTATCATTGTTGGAGATTTCAACATTCATGTGGATGACTCAACAAACAGTAACACTAAGGAGTTCCTGAGCATTATGGACTCTTTCAACTTTGTTCAGCATGTAGCAGGGGCTACTCATACGGCTGGGCACACTCTGGTCTTCACCTATGGTGTTTTCCTTGACCACTTGAATTTAAATGAAGTTGTCTCTTTTACTGTATCTGTTAATTCAGAGTACCATCCTCAAGGTTCTATTAGGCGCAGGTGCTTTATTGACGACTCTATAATTTCTGAGTTTTCCTCTTTTTAATTTTAAAAGTTCTTCTAACGAGGTTGAGCTTTTAACTAATTCTTTTAATGAACACTGTCTTGCCATTCTAAATCAGGTTACTCCTTTTAAAACCAGTTATTGCTCTGTTAGTTCCCGCAAACCACGGTTAAATAATCAGACTCGTGGTCTTCGACGCTCCTATCGATAAGCAGAGCGTCTGTGGAAGTCCACTGGTCTGATTGTCCATCGTGAGGACTTTAAAGAACTACTTTACCTATATAATGAGTCAGTCAAAGAGGCCAGATCCTCTTACTTCAATAATATTATAAATCGTCATAAAAATAATTCCAGAGTTCTATTTGATACCATCAACAGTATTGTTTCTCCTCCAACCCAGCATGCTCTGTTGCTTTCTGATGAAGATTGTAATACTTTCCTTAATTACTTCTGTGTTACACATTTCGATGTTTTTTTCCTCGCTACCTAGCCTGACCTGTCTCCACAATGTGATGTTTGTGTATTGTATGTATGGTCGGCAAGGTCTGTCATCTCGGTTGTGGGCAAAAGACCTGCAAGTGACAAATAAAGGCTATCTCATCTCATCATCTCACCATGATCATAGCTCCTCCTGAGCTACATTCTAAAATTAGTCAGGTTCTTGCCTCTTTCTGTCCATCTGTCAAGTCAAATATTTGAAATCTTGGCAATACAAAACGCAGCAGCCAGACTACTAACTTGTTCTACCAAATGTGTTCACATTACTCCCATCTTATATTCTTTACATTGGCTCCCAATAGAGTTTAGAATTCGCTTTAAAATTCTTGTTTTAACATACAGAGCACTAAATGGCCAGGCTCCAGATTATTTATCCAAGCTTCTTATAAAATACACTGCTGCTCGTCATCTCCGCTCACAGACTCAGAGTCTGTTGTAATACTGTTGTACGTACGTAACATAAAAATAAAGCCCTGTACACGACTGAAGACAAAAGGGGACAGAGCCTTGTAGTCTGTGGCACCAAGGCTGTGGAACAGTTTACCACTACAATTACGTTTGCTTGACTCTGTGGATTCTTTTTCAAAGCAGTTAAAAACTTTTCTGTTCAAACAAGCCTTTTGTTGATCTACATATTTTATATTTTTTACATTATTTACATTTGATCTTTTACATTGTGTATAATGTCTATTGATTGTATTGTTTATTTTAATATTTGTGCACAGCGCTTTGTGACTGTCTGTGAAAAGTGCTTAATAAATAAATTTTACTTACTTACTTACTTACTTACACTGATACACCACAACTTTATCCTTTCAACAGCTACTGAAAGTTAGGGGACCTAGCTTGTAAGAGTCTTATGGGATATTCACATAGAGATCCTCCAGCTTCAAACTGTATTACCCTTTTAGGACCTGAAGCTCAGTACAGCGCCACTCTGACAGCCAAACCCATATGTTCTCTGATTGGATTGTTAAATATGTGATTGACATGACATTGACCAATCGGATGAAAGGAAGAAAAATTTGGTCAAAATTCGTACTGGAAAGTTGAAACGTCCGCGAATCGCTACCTTATCGTGGTGGAGGGGTTTGTGTGTCCCTGGGATCCCAGAGGCTATGTTGTCCAGGGGCTTTTGCCCCCTGGTAGGGTCTCCCATGGCAAATTGGTCCTGGGTGAGGAACCAGATAAAGAGCGATTCAGAAGACCCTTATGAAGAAAACATCGAGGGAACAGTTTACCCTGCCCGGGGTAGGGTTACTGGGACCCCACCCTGGAGCCAGGCCCAGGGAGGGTGCCCAAGGGCGAGCGTGTGGTGGCCAGGCCTTAGTCCATGGGGCCCTGCCGGGCACAGCCTGATAAGGGGACATGGGCCCATCCTCCCGCAGGCCCACCACCCGCAGGAGGTACCATAGGGGTCGGGTGCATTGTGTGCCGGGCAGCGGCCAGGAGCGGAGGCCCTGGCAGACTGATCCCCGGCTACCAAGACTGGCAATCGGCATTATAAAGTTGATAAGTTGAAACTCACACACAGCCAGGGAAGTTGAGCTGAGAGTTTACGTAGTTTTTTGCTTTGTATCCGTAACTAGACCTTAACAAAAAAAATGTGTAACTTGTATAATTTTTTTTACACGCACAATTTCTCATCTATGCAAAAACATAACACTTTCAGATATTTTGGTTTACATGGTCAAAAAACTCAAAACTACGCAATCTGATTTACAAAATATTTATGACCACATTTTGAGCCCATACAATTCATACCCTAGAATAAATGATTATCATGTAAGCTCAACAAGAGTGCCATTCATTACAATGATTAGTTTTTCTGGTCATACAATATTCATGCATTTTGAAACATACATTTTGAATGAATGTATGTTTCATGATAGTGATGCTAAGATTTGATCACAGAGAAAACTGAAAAGAAAGAGATATTGCCTTTCAATTCGATTCAATTTTATTTATATAGCGCCAAATCACAACAAAAGTTGCCTCAAGGTGCTTTATATTGTACAGTAGATACAGAGAAAACCCCAACAGTCATATGACCTCCTATGAGCAAGCACTTTGGCAACAGTGGGAAGGAAAAACTCCCTTTTAACAGGAAGAAACCTCTGGCAAAACCAGGCTCAGGGATGGGCGGTCATCTGCGAGTTTTTTGGACTTCCTGATAATAATGAATTACAGTCGTCCAGCCTGGAAGTAATAAATGCATGAACTAGTTTTTCAGCGTCACTCTGAGACAGGATATTTCTAACTTTAGAGATGTTGCGCAAATGGAAGAAAGCAGTCTTACATATTTGTTTAATATGTGCGTTGAAGGACATGTCCTGGTCAAAAATGACTCCAAGGTTCCTCACAGTGTTACTGGAGGCCAAGGTAATGCCATCCAAAGTAAGAATCTGGTTAGATACCATATTTCTAAGATTTTCAGGGCCGAGTACAATAACCTCAGTTTTATCTGAATTAAGAAGCAGAAAGTTAGCGGCCATCCAGGTCTTTATGTCTTTAAGACATTCCTGCAGTTTAACTCATTGGTGTGTGTTATCTGGCTTCATGGACAGATAGAGCTGGGTGTCATCGGCATAGCAGTGAAAATTTATGCTATGTCTTCTAATGATGCTGCCTAAGGGAAGCATGTATAATGTAAACAGAATTGGTCCTAGCACTGAACCCTGTGGAACTCCATAATTAACCTCAGTGTGTGAAGAGGACTCTCCATTTACATGAACAAACTGGAGTCTATTAGATAGATATGATACAAACCACTGCAGTGCAGTACCTGTAATACCTACAGCATGTTCTAATCGCTCTAATAGGATATTATGGTCAACAGTATCGAACGCTGCACTGAGGTCTAGCAGGACAAGCACAGAGATGAGTCCACTGTCAGAGGCCATAAGAAGATCATTTGTAACCTTCACTAAAGCTGTTTCTGTGCTGTGATGAGCTCTGAAACCTGACTGAAGCTCTTCAAATAAGCCATTCCTCTGCAGATGATCTGTTAGCTGTTTGACAACTACTCTTTCAAGGATGTTTGATATGAAAGGAAGGTTGGAGATTGGCCTATAATTAGCTAAGACTGCTGGGTCTAGAGATGCTTTTTGAGTAAAGGCTTAAGTACAGCCAGCTTGAAGGCCTGTGGTACATAGCTGATTATTAGAGATAGGTTGATCATATTTAAGATTGATTGATTGATTGGTAATTTATTTCAACATGTTAAAAATATACAATATACAAGTACATTTACATACTATACAAATTACATACAAAAAAACCCGTTCTGATTAATTTAATTTACATGTTGAAAGGATTGAAGATTGAAGAATTAATTAATGGCAGGACTTCTTTGAGCAGTTTTGTAGGAATGGGGTCTAAAAGCAGTGTTGGGAAGGTTAGGGTTAGGGTTAGGGTTACTTTTAAAATGTATTCCACTACAGATTACAGAATACATGCCCCAAAATGTATTTTGTAATGTATTTCATTACGTTACTCAATGAGAGTAAAGTATTCTGAATACTTTGAATTACTTAATATATTATCATGCTTTTTACAACCACATGAATGTACTATTGCTTTGATATTTATTACTATTACTGAAGGTCCGCGGCTCCGAACCGTAGTAAAGGGACCTCTGGCTAATACGTCGGGTTCGTGTCGGGCTCATAGCCGAAAACTAGCTTTACTTTGTTGTCTGGGTCAACTTTGCTTTCAAGAGACAGAGAGAGGCGTTGAAAGGCTGCTCCAACGGAACTTATTGTTTCGGAGGAAAACACGAACACAGGGTACAGTCGAGTCTTAATAGCTTACTTACAGCTGGGCTCGTCAGGCACTCTTCTTGGCTGCAGTGGTTATTATTATATTTACATGCTTCCATCTCCCGTTTCTGCTCGATGACAACTCGTACTTTTCCACTCTCCTTTTTCTCTCTCCTCGTGCAGACACATAAAGGGTATGACAGTCCATTCTCCCTGCAGCACGGACTACACTGCCCATAAGGCTACATTCTTTAGGGCTGTGCCTGTAACACTCTGCCTATTGCCTTCATATTAAATCATTTTAAAAAATATTTCTTCATGTCATTATGAGACGTGAGATTGAGACACGGGTATTAGGGTTTCTTAATGCGTGTTTTCTTTGGGTTTCCACCGGCGTGGAATTACCAAAAATAGAGGGTATAGCCAAACATATTGTGGTGAGCTCAGACAAGGATGAGACAGAGGTGTCGTTTGGTCTTGCTTCCCCGAGTTTCCAGGGAGCACAGCCATTTATTTTCCAACAGAAACACACCGCCGCTAACCCAACTGCTCGGCATAGCTTAGCACAACAACAACAACAACAAAAAGGCGCTCTCTCACCCAGGAAATACACAGTCGCAGACAGAGCGCGTCGCCTTGTAACCATGGCAACCGTAACACTGCCGCCTGGAACAACAGAACATAGCAGTCAAACAAAACCAGACCTGACCTGCCACAATATGAAACAGGAAAAGACCACCGTGTAATCCATTTATTTCAGCAAAGTAACAGTATTCTAAATTCCACCTTTTTAAACGGTAACTGTAACGGAATACAGTTACTCATATTTTGTATTTTAAATACGTAACGGCGGTAGATGTATTCCGTTACTCCCCAACACTGTCTAAAAGACATGTTGATGGTTTGGAGGAAGTAATTATGGAAGTTAACTCAGAAAGATCAATTGGAGAAAAAGAGTCTAACTTAACGTCAATGGTACTAAAAGTAGCTGTAGATAATATTACATCTGTGGGATGATTATTGGCAATTTTTTATATAATGATAAAAATTTTATTTGTGGAGAAGTTCACGAAGTCATTACTAGTTAACGTTAAAGGGATGGTTTGCTCAATAGAGCCTTTGTGCTGTGATGTTTGGGGAAAAAATAATTTACTGAACTTATGAATTTATGTTGCTGGAAAAAAATGCTAATTTGTCACAAAATATATTTTCAGACGTTCACTAAATATGCTCATTTTTTTTTACAGAAAAGTCAGCGGGATCAGATTGGATGACCAGGAGAGCTCAGAGGTTCCCAGTGGTCAGTCTGCCCAGCAGCATCAAACACACCTCGACTCCGTATTTATGGTCTGTACATGTACAACAGCTACTTTTACATCTATTCTGTTCAAAGACATCTCCATGCTGCTCTTTGTAGACCAGTGGATCGTCAGTGTGTCCAACATGGATCTGATGTTTGGCTCCTTGATTTCAGTCTGATTGGCTCATTCATAAAGTATTCCGTTCCAGCTGCTGGAGGACAACATCATCACTTTTGTGAAGAACGAGCTGAAGAAGATCCAGAAGACTCTGAGTCCAGATTACCCAGAATGCTTAGAGAGTCAGAGGGAGGATGATGAGCAGAGGAGCAGCAGAGAGGCATTTGTGAAGATCACACTTGACTTCATGAGGAGAATGAAGCAGGAGGAGCTGGCTGACTGTCTGCAGAGCAGTAAGAAGATTTTGCTAAAGATGAGCTGCTGGCTGAATAAAATGTTTATATAAGAAATAAATGTTGCTTTCAAGAGATGGGACAACATGGTTATAGTCATTTCTCAGTGGGGCAGAAACTGTCATGAAAACATGAAGTGATTGTTAATGTTGTGTTTTTGCGATTGTTCTTTAGAACATCCAGCTGGAGATTGTTACTGCAAACATAAATCTGTCTTGAAAAAGAAGTTCCAGTGTGTTTTTGAGGGGATCACTAAAGCAGGAAACCCAACCCTTCTGAATCAAATGTACACAGAGCTCTACATCACAGAGAGAGGGACTTCAGAGGTCACTGATGAACATGAGGTCAGACAGATTGAAACAGCATCCAGAAAACCAGACAGACGAGAAACAACAATCAGACAAGAAGAGATCTTTAAAGTCTCACCTGGAAGAGATGAACCAATCAGAACAGTGCTGACAAAGGGAGTGGCTGGCATTGGGAAAACTGTCTTAACACAGAAATATACCCTGGACTGGGCTGAAGACAAAGCCAACCAGGACATCCAGTTCATATTTCCATTCACTTTCAGAGAGCTGAATGTGCTGAAAGAGGAAAAGTTCAGCTTGGTGGAACTTGTTCATCACTTCTTTACTGAAACCAAAGAAGCAGGAATCTGCAGCTTTGAAGACTTCCAGGTTGTGTTCATCTTTGATGGTCTGGATGAATGTCGACTTCCTCTGGACTTCCACAAAACTACAATCCTAACTGACCCTAGAAAGTCCACCTCAGTGGATGTGCTGCTGATAAACCTCATCAGGGGGAAACTGCTTCCCTCTGCTCGCCTCTGGATAACCACACGACCTGCAGCAGCCAATCAGATCCCTCCTGACTGTGTTTCCATGGTGACAGAGGTCAGAGGATTCACTGACCCACAGAAGGAGAAGTACTTCAGGAAGAGATTCAGAGATGAGGAGCAGGCCAGCAGGATCATCTCCCACATCAAGACATCACGAAGCCTCCACATCATGTGCCACATCCCAGTCTTCTGCTGGATCACTGCTACAGTTCTGGAGGATGTGCTGAAAACCAGAGAGGGAGGAGAGCTGCCCAAGACCCTGACTGAGATGTACATCCACTTCCTGGTGGTTCAGGCCAAAGTGAAGAAGGTCAAGTATGATGGAGGAGCTGAGACAGCTCAACATTGGAGTCCAGAGAGCAGGAAGATGATTGAGTCTCTGGGAAAACTGGCTTTTGATCAGCTGCACAAAGGAAACCTGATCTTCTATGAATCAGACCTGACAGAATGTGGCATCGATATCAGAGCAGCCTCAGTGTACTCAGGAGTGTTCACACAGATCTTTAAAGAGGAGAGAGGACTGTACCAGGACAAGGTGTTCTGCTTCATCCATCTGAGTGTTCAGGAGTTTCTGGCTGCTCTTCATGTCCATCTGACCTTCATCAACTCTGGACTCAATCTGCTGGAAGTGAAACAACCAACCGTCTGGTTGTTGAAATTATTTAACACACCAAAACTACAATCTCTCCACCAAAGTGCTGTGAAAATGGCCTTACAGAGTCCAAATGGACACCTGGACTTGTTCCTCCGCTTCCTCCTGGGTCTTTCACTGGAGACCAATCAGACTCTCCTACGAGGTCTGCTGACACAGACAGGAATTAGCTCACAGACCTATCAGAAAACTGTTCACTATATCAAGGAGAGGCTCAGTGTGAATCTGTCTGCAGAGAAAAGCATCAATCTGTTCCACTGTCTAAATGAACTGAATGATCGTTCTCTAGTGGAGGAGATCCAACAGTCCTTGAGATCAGGAAGTCTCTCCACAGATAAACTGTCTCCTGCTCAGTGGTCAGCTCTGGTCTTCATCTTACTGTCATCAGAAGAAGATCTGGATGAGTTTGACCTGAAGAAATACTCTTCTTCAGAGGAGGCCCTTCTGAGGCTGCTGCCAGTGGTCAAAGCCTCCAACAAAGCTCTGTAAGGAAATATGTGGTGATCCCTTTAGTTTTTAAATATTGTTTTGAATAGAAGAATAGGCTACCACAGATTTAAAAATATTTTAAAATTTTTAAAATCTGGTTATAGAAAGAGATTTCATTAAAGTTTTGGTTTGTGTCTCACCTTCAGTGCAATCCCTCTCTCTCTCTCTATTGTTTTTCTTTTTAACACAAATCTCTGATACAACTGTCCTGATTGTATCCAGTATGGATGGAAAAACGTGGACTTCATAAATGAAATTGCCTCTAAGGTCCTGTTTCTTGTCAGTAACCATATCTAACTGTAAGGCTGCCATCACCAGCCTGTGTATATATTGCATTAGGTTTCCTGGTGATCTAAACTTTATGCAGGTGTGAGTTTGAATGGTTGTCTGTGTCTCTGTGAACTAAGGGGAAGAGACTGGTTAAAGAATTTACAGTAAGTTAGATTTAAGAAAGAGACCAACAGCACTTTACTAACTGTAGCACACTTTGTTTGTTTTTTGTTTTGTTTTTTTTAGGCTGAGCAGCTGTAACCTGTCAGAGAGCGGCTGTAAAGATTTGTTGTCAGTCGTCAGCTCCCAGTCCTGTAATCTGAGAGAGCTGGACCTGAGTACAAACAGCCTGAATGATTCAGCAGTAAAGTTTCTGTCTGCTTCAGTGAAGAGTCCACACGCCAAACTGAATGTTCTGAGGTCAGATCAATTTGTATTCTGTATTTGGTTTGTTTGTTTTTATCAACTGACAAAATTAAACAACTTTTATTCATTGTTCTTTCTTAGCATTTTTAGTCATTTCTGTGTTAAAGTGGAGTTTTACTAACCTGATCAGAAGAAGACAATAAGGATTCTTTAAAATACAGGATTAGTTATTGCACGCTGATTACACTTTAACAACAGTCTTTGTTCATGTTTTTATTTTCAGACTCAATGTCTGTCAACTCTCAGAGGAAAACTGTGAAGCTCTGTCCTTAGTTCTCAGCTCTCAGTCCTCTAGTATGAGAGAGCTGGACCTGAGTATAAAAAACCTACAGGTTTCAGGATTGAAGATTCTGTTTACTGGACTACAAAGTTTAAACTGTGAACTCAATACTTTGAGGTCAGATCAAAAGATAATTTGTTTTTTCAGAATTAACCAATTAAATGCATTTTATCCAAGTTCATCCATAAAATGTTGTTGATTAGTATCTTAAGTTTTCCCTTAAGAAAAATTATCAAGACGGGATTTAATATTACACAATCTATTAACACACCTTACAGTATTGTTTCATTGATTGTCTTTTATTTCTCAGACTGAGTGGCTGTAACCTCTCAGATAGAAGCTTTGAAGTTCTGTCCTCAGTTCTCAGCTCCCAGTCCTCTAGTCTGAGAGAGTTGGACCTGAGTAACTCTGACCTGCTGGATTCAGGAGTGAAGCTTCTGTCTACTGGACTAAAGCGTTCACAGTGTATAGTGGAAACTCTCAGGTTAGGATTCAAACTTTTCCACAGATTATCATTTAAAATATTAATTATATTACTGCATTAACAGGTTATCTTTTTGAAGTGAACTTTAATTTACATCTGAGTGGATTATGTCTGTGAAGGTTCTCAGTCATCCAGGTCATCGTAGTCCAAGGAGCTTGAAAAGAAAAGTGTCTGGACTTCTTTAGGTTGCTTAAAGACGTTTCACCTCTCATCCGAGAAGCTTCTTCAGTTCCAGGGTAAAATAGTGGAGAGTCCCAGATTTAAACCTCGTGGAAGTATCCCCACAAGGAGGGACAAAGGACCCCCTGATGATCCTCTACCTAATCACATGAGCAAAGGTGTGAAAATGGGTGTGGGTCACAATCAGCCAAGGTTTCGGATGAGCTCATTGTGAAACCTAGCCCCACCCTATCTGATTTGCTGAGGTCAGATCGCCCAGGGTGTGATTGGGCGTTAAGGCGTCTGGGAAGGGATCACAGAACTGGATTATAGATGGCAGACAGTTGTTGTCGTAACCCACCACCTCTGTTCAAAGATGGTTGCTCACAGTGGACATATCCACTGTGAGCAACCCGTTTTCACACATTGGCTCTCGTGATTAGGTAGAGGATCATTAGGGGGTCTATTGTCCCTCTTGGGGGGACACTCCCACAGGGTTTAAATCTGGGACTCTCCTCCATTGGACCCTAGAACTGAAGAAGCTTCTCGGATGAGAGGTGAAACGTCTTCGAGCAACTTAAAGAAGTCAAGACGATTACAGCACCTCAGTCAGAAAATGTGGACACAACATCATCAAAGACCGCACCCACTCACAGCACATACTGTTCACACTCCTAGAGGAATGTGAAAGCAAGGACAACCAGATGAAAAAACAATTTCCATCCAAAGGCCATCAGGGTAGTGAATCACTGACTCATTGCTGAACTGTGAAGATCTTAGACCTTTAAATTTGCGATTTTGAACATTTATATACAATATAATACAACTTCATACAATAAAAAAAAAATTTAATATCACATATCCTGAATATCTACTAATGGGACAGTGTTGCCTAACTACTTGCACTGCAAATGCTACATAAGTTTGTTTATTATTTTCTATGCTCAGAGTTAAGTTTATTCTGTATATTAGTTAGTTGAATATCTAGTCGTGAAGGGAACTTGATTAGTAAGAATTTTATTGCTCTGCATAACCACTTGTGTTTTGCGGTGTATATAACAAAATTCTTAAATCCTGAATCTTAACATATGTGTAGGTTCAAGTTTTAGAGCTCTAAAGTGCAGCTATCATGTTAGGAACATGTTAGGAATTGACAGTAACACTGAGCACGCAGTTCAAATCTTTATTTTTTACCACTCGCTGCATTCTTGATATTCATGAATTCAGCAGGTTAATGACTGTCTGCAGCATTAATCTCATATTTCCATCTAATGTGTTGAATTTGACTGTTTTATTTGATGTTCTTTATGATCTCTAGCACCAGTTCATCTGTAGGCCATGCTCAGTCCATCCATTTAGTGAAATGAGTGAATGATGTTTAAAGGTTTCAGGTTTCAGAGCTCATCACAGCACAGAAACAGCTTTAGTGAAGGTTACAAATGATCTTCTTATGGCCTCTGACAGTGGACTCATCTCTGTGCTTGTCCTGCTAGACCTTAGTGCAGCATTCGATACTGTTGACCATAATATCCTATTAGAGCGATTAGAACATGCTGTAGGTATTACAGGTACTGCACTGCAGTGGTTTGTGTCATATCTATCTAATAGACTCCAATTTGTGCATGTAAATGGAGAGTCCTCTTCACACACTGAGGTTAATTATGGAGTTCCACAGGGTTCAGTGCTAGGACCAATTCTGTTTACATTATACATGCTTCCCTTAGGCAGCATCATTAGAAGACATAGCATAAATTTTCACTGCTATGCCGATGACACCCAGCTCTATCTGTCCATGAAGCCAGATAACACACACCAATGAGTTAAAGTGCAGGAATGTCTTAAAGACATAAAGACCTGGATGGCCGCTAACTTTCTGCTTCTTAATTCAGATAAAACTGAGGTTATTGTACTCGGCCCTGAAAATCTTAGAAATATGGTATCTAAGCAGATTCTTACTCTGGATGGCATTACCTTGGCCTCCAGTAACGCTGTGAGGAACCTTGGAGTCATTTTTGACCAGGACATGTCCTTCAATGCACATATTAAACAAATATGTAAGACTGCTTTCTTCCATTTGCGCAACATCTCTAAAATTAGAAATATCCTGTCTCAGAGTGACGCTAAAAAACTAGTTCATGCATTTATTACTTCCAGGCTGGACGACTGTAATTCATTATTATCAGGATGTCCAAAAAACTCCCTGAAAAGCCTTCAGCTAATCCAAAATGCTGCAGCAAGAGTCCTGACAGGGACTAGAAAGAGAGCATATTTCTCCTGTTTTGTATTCCCTTCATTGGCTTCCTGTTAAATCCAGAATTGAATTCAAAATCCTGCTCCTCACATACAAGGTCTTAAATAATCAGGCCCCATCTTATCTTAATGACCTTGTAGTACCATATCACCCTATTAGAGCACTTCGCTCTCGCTCTGCAGGCCTTCTTGTTGTTCCTAGAGTATTTAAAAGTAGAATGGGAGGCAGAGCCTTCAGTTTTCAGGCCCCTCTTCTGTGGAACCAGCTTCCAGTTTGGATTCGGGAGACAGACACTATCTCTACTTTCAAGATTAGGCTTAAAACTTTCCTTTTTGCTAAAGCATATAGTTAGGGCTGGACCAGGTGATCCTGAATCCTCCCTTGCTTATGCTGCAATAGACGTAGGCTGCCGGGGGATTCCCATGATGCATTGAGTTTTTCCTTTCCAGTCACCTTTCTCACTCAATATCTATTAATAGACCTCTCTGCATTGAATCATATCTGTTATTAACCTCTGTCTCTCTTCCACAGCATGTCTTTTATCCTGTCTTCCTTCTCTCACCCCAACCGGTCGCAGCAGATGGCCGCCCCTCCCTGAGCCTGGTTCTGCTGGAGGTTTCTTCCTGTTAAAAGGGAGTTTTTCCTTCCCACTGTCACCAAAGTGCTTGCTCATAGGGGGTCATATAATTGTTGGGTTTTTCTCTGTATCTATGAAGCGCCTTGAGGTGACTTTTGTTGTGATTTGGCGCTATATAAATAAAATTGAATTGAATTGAATTGAAAGGTCTCCTTGTTATGTGAGCGTGCACAGATCATGAAGCAGAAAGCCTGAGTTAACAGATAAATGATCTGTTAACCCAGGCTTGGGGCTTTCTCTCTAATATTGTTGGCTGTTACCATACATTGTTAAACAACATGAGATGACTTTAGTTGTGTGTACAGTATTGTCAGTTGTAAAGTTAGATTAAACTGAATTGATGTAAATGGATAGGTGTTATTGTATATGACAAAGAGAAAATGATTGTTGACAGATGGATTGTTGTTTTGTGTGTCTGCAGTCTGTCAGGCTGTCTGATCACAGAGGAAGGCTGTACTTCTCTGGCCTCAGCTCTGAGCTCCAACCCCTCCCATCTGAGAGAGCTGGACCTAAGCTACAATCATCCAGGAGACTCAGGATTGAAGCTGCTGTCGGCTGGACTGAAGGAACCAGGCTGGAGACTGGACACTCTCAGGTATGGAGAGAGTGTCTGATAGAGGAGGAAAAGCTGGAAACATTTCCTGTGTCCTTCACTCACTTCTTGTTTGTTCATAACACATGAACTGATCAATAAGAGATATTCCTGTAGGAGATGTCCAGGGAGCACTTCTCCGGGAACAACTTGTAGATATCTCAGTACATTTAGTATTCATCTTTCTATAGAAAGGGTATTAAAATAAGCACTGAATAAAAATAAACAGTGAAAACTGTCAGCTTAGCTTAATCAAAATAAAAATAAAGAAAAAATCATTATTTTACAATCAGAGCTGTGGAAGAAGCTGACAAATAGAGGGAGATGCTTCTCTGCACTTAAACCATACCATACCATAATTTATTTATATAGCACATGGCTGACCAAAGTGCTGTAAGATAAGATAAGATAAGATAAGATAGAACTTTATTAATCCCTCGGGTGGGTTCCTCTGGGAAATTCGACTTCCAAAAAAAGCACAGCAACGACCGAAGTTACAGTTACAGAACTGTTATATATATATATATATATATATATATATATATATATATATATATATATATACACACACACACACACATACACACATATATAAATACAGAGACAAATATAAATAAAATATACAAAGGGGATAAGTAGAATAAATAGGAATAAAAAATAAAAATACAAGTGAATTGCACATTTCAAGTATTGAGTCTATTGCACTGTTGACTATTTACAAAAAGTATTGCACAAGGTATTGTACAGTGAGGTGCAGAGGCACTACAGCTTAGTTGTTCCCCCCTCCTTTGTCCTCCTGTTTCCCCTCCCTCTCCCCTCCAGAGAGGAGTTAAACAGTCTGATGGCGTGTGGGACAAAGGAGTTTTTAAGTCTGTTAGTTCTTGTCTTGGGGAGAAGCAACCTGTCACTGAACAGACTCTTCTGGTTGTTTATGGCCGTGTGCAGAGGATGCCCAGCATTGTCCATAATGTCCATCAGTTTCTTTAATGTCCTTTTCTCTGCCACTGTCACCAGAGTGTCCAGCTTCATGCCGACCACAGAGCTAGCCCTCCTGATCAGTTTCTCCAGCCTGGATGAGTCCCTCTTTGCTGTGCTGCTCCCCCAGCACACCACAGCATAGAAAAGTACTCCAGCAACCACTGACTGGTAAAACATCCTCAGGAGCTTCCTGCAGATGTTAAAAGACCTCAGCCTCCTGAGGAAGTACAGTCGGCTTTGGGCTTTTTTATACAGGTGCTCTGTGTTGCATGACCAGTCCAGTTTATTGTCCACCCACAGCCCGAGGTACTTGTACTTGTTGACCACCTCCACCTCCTCCCCCTCTATCTGAACTGGCAGTGGACCTTCTCTGGACCTCCCGAAGTCCACAACCAGTTCCTTAGTCTTTGAGGTGTTGAGTTGCAGGTGGTTTGTGTGACTCCATGCGACAAAGTTCCTCACCAGACTTCTGTACTCCTCTTCCTGATCATCCCAGATACACCCCATGATGGCTGTGTCGTCTGCAAACTTCTGAATATGGCATAATTCAGAGTTGTAGCAGAAGTCAGAGGTGTACAGGGTGAAGAGAAGAGGGGACAGCACAGTTCCCTGTGGTGCTCCTGTGCTGCTGACCACTGTGTCAGACGTGATGTCCTTCAGCCTGACGTACTGTGGTCTGTCGGTGAGGTAGTCGGAGATCCAAGCCACCAGGCAGGGGTACAGCAGAAATATAATAAATACAATAAGAATAATAAATACAATAAATAAATAACAATAAAATAACAGTGTCAGTGACCCACTAAATCAAAGGCCAGGCAATAAAGTTGAGTTTTTAATCTGGATTTAAAAACCACCACTGATGTAGACTGCCTAATGTGAAGAGGAGGATCGTTCCAAAGATTCGGGGTCCACAATAGAGAAAGCTTGGTCTCCTCTAAGGTTTAGCCATGAGAGCAACAGCTTCTAAGCCATAGGTGTCAAACTCTGGCCCGCGGGCCAAGTTTGGCCCGCAGCCTAATTACATTTGGCCCGCGAAGCCATACCTAATTACTATTAGAGCTGGCCTACTGGTATTTTACAGCTAATATATATATTGTTTAGTATTAAGCTTTGCTTGTTCCATATTCAGTTTTTCAGCATCAGAGTCCATAAGAAGAGATTCATTCTTATATCTAGAGGAATATATTTCAATAAATATTAACGTTAGCCCGCGACTTTGTTCCAGTTTTGAATTTTGGCCCACTGTGTATTTGAGTTTGACACCCCTGTTCTAAGCTGACCGGAGTGAGCGAGGTGGGATATAGGGCGTCAGCAGATCGCACAAATATACAGGTGCCAGACAATTTACGGATTTAAAAAACAGGAAAAGAATTTTAAAATAGATCCTAAATTCAATTGGAAGCCAGTGTAAGGAGGCCAGAAGTGGAGTATTAAGCTCAAATTTTCTTTACCAGTTTACCACTTTTACCAATTTTCTTTTAAAAACCGTGCCGCAACAGTTGCAGGTGTGACCGAGTGCCCTGGCCAACCCCCATTAAAAGGAGTTGCAGTAATCCAAGCGTAAGGTTATCAAAGCATTGTTGACAGTTTCGAAGTCACGCCTGTAAAGAAAAGACTCAACCTTCGACAGATGTCTGAGGTGATAGAATGAAGATATCACCACCCCGTGGCCATCAAATCATAGAGCAGTGTAAATTGGGACTGAATAAATCCATGATTTAACATCAGACAATCAAGCAGGAGTCCAATCGAATAAAATGACAGTAAACAGCATCCTCGACATGCAAGTTACAGAAAGAGAATCCATATGATATCACCAAGTCCAATGTGTGACCTTGTTCTTGAGTGGTGCCCTTAACAGACTGAACAAGATTAAAAGAGTTCACTAAGTCCATGAAGTCCTTACCAGGGGCTTCTCTGGGCAAACGACGTGAATATTAAAATCACAAAGTAAAAGGAGATGGTCATACCGTGATGCACAGTCAGCAAGAAAGTCCAAAAAAAAAAAAAAAAACTCAGATAAAAAAATCCTGATATGTTATATATCACTGAGTTACAGAAGAATCAGAAAGAAAGGAGGCAGTTATGACTGTTGGCTTGGATACAATGATCAGTCCTGGTGTCTAAACTGCTCCTCCTTTCAGGGTGGAGCCTGCTGGAGTCCGATGGTTGAGACCAGGTCTGAGGAAGTGTAAGTGTGCTTTTAACGTGATTCATGAAAACAAAGCAGCACACATTCAACCATCTTCATCATTCTGATGTCAGGAGCCATCATCAAAGTGTCAATCAATGAACAGATGATGGATCAATAACTGCAGCTGGATTGTGTTTGCTCTCTCCATCAGATTCCTGTCAACTCACAATCGACACAAACACAGTGAACACAAAGCTCCAACTGTCTGACAACAACAGGAATGTGACATGTGTGGAGGAGGTTCAGTCATATCCTGATCATCCAGACAGATTTGATAGTTGGGAACAGCTACTGTGTAGAAATGGTCTGACTGGTCGCTGTTACTGGGAGGTCGAGTGGAGAGGAAGGGTTGATATATCAGTGAGTTACAGAACAATCAGAAGGAAAGGAGGCAGTTATGACTGTGTGTTTGGATACAATAATCAGTCCTGGTGTCTAAACTGCTCTGGGGATGGTCCACAATTTGCCAGGCATAATAGTATGAAAGGACGCATCTCCTCCATCTCCTCCTCCTCTGTCTCTAACAGAGCAGCAGTGTATGTGGACTGTCCTGCTGGCACTCTGTCCTTCTACAGAGTCTCCTCTGACACTCTGATCCACCTCCACACCTTCAACACCACATTCACTCAAACTCTTTATCCTGGGTTTTGGTTCTATCCTGGTTCCTCAGTGACTCTGTGCTGAGTGGAGTGTAAAGAGTGTCCTCCTGTTAGAGAAACACTCTGACTGTTGAACAGATAGTTCAGTCTGTACATGTCTGTCTCTTTCACTCACAAACACGTTTTCAGATTCATGGATTCAATCAGTTGATGTTTGAAACTGTTCTAAATGATTCCTTGTAAACTTCTTCCTCTTCAGTCCTTTAAAGATGGAAGCTCCCATTATTCCAGGATCCACATGTTGTTTTTCTGAAAATATTGGCTCAATAGTTTTGAATGCAGTTCTAAGCAGAATCTGATTGTATTGAGGGAATGCATGTAGCTTATCTAATAAACAGCAAAGGCTTCAATCCTCATTTGAAAGTAGTCTTGTGTTTTTCCCATGTTGATCAAGAACATGGTGCAGGATGTTGGTAAGAGCTTGGTTCTCAATCTCTTAGAAACATGTAAATATGTGTGTATAGCACTGCATATGTTGGGTATCACTTTAGTTTGTATGAAACTATTAGAAGCTGATTCATTGTCTCTGTGAAGGTTCTCAGTCATCCAGGTCATCGTAGTCTAGGATGCGTGGAAAGAAAAGAGTCTGGACTATTTAAGTTGCTTGAAGGCGTTTCACCTCTCATCCGAGAAGCTTCTTCAGTTCGAGGTTAAATGGTGGAGAGTCCCAGATTTAAACCCTGTGGGAGTGTCCCCCCCAAGAGGGACAATAGACATTAATCACACTAATCACATGAGCCAAGGTGTGAAAACAGGTTGCTCACAGTGGATATGTCCACTGTGAGCCACCATCTTTGAACAGAGGTGGTGGGTTACGACAACAACTGTCTGCCATCTATAATCCAGTTCTGTGATCCCTTCCTAGATGCCTTAACGCCCACTCACACCCTGGGCGATCTGACCTCAGCAAATCACATGATAGGGTGGGGCCAGGTTTCACAATGAGCTCACCCGAAACCTTGGCTGATTGTGACCCACACCCATTTTCACGCCTTGGCTCGTGTGATTGTGATTGATTGATTATTAGTTGAAGTTCATAATGGAGTAAAAAGTTGCAGTTAAAAGTTACTCAATGTATTATTTAATTTCTTTCAAATATGTAAATGTATAAACAAGGGTAAAAGAAGTCCCATTAAGACACAGGTGTCAAACTCTGGCCCACGGGCCAAATTTGGCCCGCAGCTTAATTACATTTGGCCCGCGAAGCCATACCAAATTACTATTAGAGCTGGCCTACTGGTATTATACAGCAAATATATATATCGTTTAGTATTAAGCTTTGCTTGTTCCATATTCAGTTTTTTAGCAAAACTTGTTTGAGTCCATAAGAAAAGATTCATTCTTATATTTGGAGGAAGATTTTTTTTCCAATAAATATTAATGTTAGACCGCGACTTTGTTCCAGTTGTGAATTTTGGCCCACTGTGTATTTGAGTTTGACACCCCTGCATTAAGAGATGTAATGTAACACAGGCTAAAACAGTTAAAAGAGTTCATGACTATATTCAACCGGATAACAATCCTTAATGTGACTACAACCTGTGTAAAATTCAATCTGTGATCTACTTGTCGAGCCTGGGGAATAATCCTTGTGATTCAGTGATCATGATTGATTCGTTATGCCTGACGTTGCGGGAGGGGGAGCTCTGGCCACGATGCCTCATTTGCAATGAAGCTGCTGAAAGAGAAGCATCATGTCTGAGCGTCATCATTGACTTATCCCCTTTTCAGGTCAGAATTGAGCAATTCTGCTTTTGAACTTTACAAATATGTATGTTGAGCTGTACTGACCGTGTTTCCAAATGTACCAAGAGGGTACTAGGAATATTTAGATGATTTGTGTTAACTGTGTTGTCAGGATAAGCTATAAGCAGCAAGCTAAGCTAAGCCCTCTGTTGGTGGCTAGTATGGAGCACTATTGTGCCAGACTGTGTATGAAACATACAGCATTGTGTGCATTTTGCATTTGATCTGGACAAAGAACATGTTTATTTTGTGTGAAGGGACAAATCAACATCAAACTCAACACAACATCAAACTTTATTTATAGAGCACATTTAAAAACCAGCGGTATACCAAAGTGCTTAACATAAAAGACAGAAAAGTAATATGAGTATTATAAGGCCTCAGCAAAGTATCAAATATACTCAGAGGTCATTGCCACTAATACACAGGGGTAGTATAAAATGCATATTAGTATTTTTATATGAATACTTGGTTTATTTTCTATACATTTAAGTTTAATGATCTAAGTTTGCTTATTGATTCATAAGCTGTTTTTGTAAATTCTTACATTCAATTTATTCTGTAACTTAAAGGAAAGGAAAGAAGACGGTCTTGAGATATATTGTCTTACAACTAACAGAGACTGTACATCGTTGTTAAGATTTTAATACTTTTGTATGTATGTTTATATTTCTGAGTCATTCGCAATGAAGCTGCTGAAAGAGAAGTATCATGTCTGAGTGTCATCATTGACTTATCCCCTTTTCAGGGTGTAACATGATTAGGTAGGGGGTCATCAGGGGGTCGTTTTGTCCCTCTTTGGGGGTATACTCCACCATTTGACCTTAGAACTGAAGAAGAGGTGAAACGTCTTCAAGCAACTTAGAGAGGTCCAGACGCTTTTCTTTCCAAGCTCCTTAGACAAGGTTGAAAATGGTTTATCTTTTCATTCTTTCCTAACCTGGAAGCAACATGAGGCAGCTCGTGTATCAATGTTACCAAACGAAGGCGTCTAGCCTGGATATCAGCTGTGAAATGAGCTGATATCCAGTTCTCTTCCATCTCCAGATATCTGTTGGTGCTCCAGACATTTTCATTCCGGTAAGTTCTAAATATGTTCATATCACTCTTTATAGCCTATAGTTTTATTTTCGATGCGCTCTGAGGTCATAGCAAATTAGAACAAACATCCTAATGAGTGATTTTGCAGAACTACCTTCTATTTATAGAGTTGCTAATTATTTGGCATTATTGCAGCAAACCAGCCTATGGAATGGATGAAACACACCGTGACTGGGTTCCAGCGCTACACAAGCTCCTTAGACCAAGCTGATTCTGTCACGGTCTGGGTGGCAGACCGTGGGGGATGTTGGAGAAAAGGACCCAAACGCTGGACTTAGTGGAATGAGCAGTGGGTTTATTTACAGTGAGGTAAATGTACACCACACAATAAATCTCCAAAGTGCTCCCTCGACTCCCGTGACGTGTCTTCTCCTAAGTGCTGGTATTTCGTGCTCTCTGCCCCTGTGCCTTCGCACACCCCGTGTGTCTTGCAGTCCTGTGTTCCGCTGTCCTCCTGAGGAAAAACAACAGACACAGCCGTTATGGCACCAACTCCAGCAGGCATACACTGAACCACACTTTAAACACTGACATGGAGTCTAACTCAACGATCCTGCGCCGGAGGAAGCTCCATCGCTCTGTTAAGTAGCTCCCTCGACGAGCCTGATCAGAAGCAGGTGTGTGAGAACCTAGGTGTGACCGGCAGCCGGCAGGGCCACGCCCATCAGGCCTGCAGGTGGCTGTCCTTCGTCCTTCAGCCACACCCGCAGACACCCACACCTACACACACACCAGCATGGAACACAAGAGCACAGTGCAGCAAACATACATCCAATACAATAATAACAATAATAATAACAATAACAATAATAATAATGGTCCACACTGTTCACGGACCCCGAGTCCCCGGAACCAGGTCCGTGACAGATTCATTGTTTTTCATGCAGCTCTAATTTGATAAAACACTGCATCAAAAACAAAGAGAAAGTGATGTCACATCCGTTTATGTCCACACAATTAGAAGAATAATTTGGACATGTGTGAAGAACTCTAACCAAGAGAGCAAACCAAAACAAGAAAGCAATGTCAAACAGATCCTTCCAACAGACAATTTCCATGACTGGAACTGTTCAATCTAAAAATCCTACATTTGTATGGGTCACAAGCACATCAGCAGCAGTCATTATTTGAATCCCTTTAAATGTGTTGTTTGATTGAATAAGTCATATTAAACAGTGATTTAGATCAATAATATAATACTTTAGTGTTGTTAGCTTCATTGGAAACTTGCACACAGCTGTGAATGTGGGAGTGAGTGTGAATGGTTGTCTGTGTCTACGTGTCAGCCCTGCCACAGACTGGCCACCTGTCCAGGGTGGACCCCGCCTCTCGCCCTAACACAGCCTGGATAGGCTCCACCCCCCACGACCCTGATAAGGATAAGCAGAAGTGACTGGATGGATGGATATAACAAGGTTATAAGAAACATGGAACATGACAAGGTGCTGTAGTCCAGTCTATGTTGTGTGTTCTCCCTGTGCCAAAAACCCACTACAGTATAAAACTATGTCAAGCAGTGTGAATGAGCATATTTAATGTGTGGAGGATACGATCATGAGAATAATATTAATGCCACTTAAATCCTACACCCAAGCTTCTTATGGCACTTGCAGAGGTAGAAATGTTGGATGATGGGGGCTTCAGTTGGTGGAGCTGAGCCCTGTTGACCCCTGGATGGCTGATCCTCGAGAGCCTCTGGAGCTCCAGGAAGGAGAAGTGAAAGGACCTGTTTTGATTTTACACTTTAAATAACAAATATTTAAGCACAGTTTTCAGACAATACTGTGGATTGTGTTACTCTTAAAGAACTGTTTATCACAATGATCTCAAACTTCAATTATCTAACTAATAATAATAATAATCTCACATTTTCTCCATACTGAATGAACTAAGAGTCCATCAGTGGTCCCCCAAATGTAAATGTTCTTTGAGCTTCCTGTCAGGTGACATGCTTCAGCCACGCCTGCATGGAGCTACAACTTGGTGAGAGAAGGTTCATGTTCGACCCCTGGTTGAAGGGTCCCGCGTTTGCCAGGGGCTGGTGGCTTCTCCATGAGCCTCCAGCAGACACACTTTGTGCTGCAGATCTCATCTACATCAGCCATATGCACTCAAACCACCTCAGGCAAGCTCTGCTGATGTTGTTAAATACAGCAGTTCCTCGTTAATCGCAGGAGTTACGTTCTAAAAATAACCCGCGATAGGTGAAATCTGCGAAGTAGCCAGCTTTATTTTTTACAATTATTATAGATGTTTGAAGGCTGTAAAATCCCTCACTACACACTTTATACACTTTTCTCAGACAGACATGAACGTTTTCACACTTTTCTCTCTTGTTTAAACACAAAGTTCAAACCTTGGTAGAAAAATAAGTCCAATATTATAGAATAAAACCAACCTCAGAGTCACCCTGCTGGGGATCGAAGATTTATGTACATTTGACAAGCTGAACACATTCTGTACTGGACAGGAGAAAAGAAATCCACGAAAGGTAAGTGCGTTAAAGTGAGGGACCACTGTATACATAAAAATATACATTACATATTACTGCTGATTTTATTTGAAGCAGCTCAGTGACTGAGAGCAAACACAGCACAGTATCTACAGACTGTTCTTGCTTCAGCTGTTCATCTGGATCACACAGCATTTGATTGATTTCTTATGGCTCACATACATTCCAATATTTAAACCATGACCAGCTGCAATCAACATCAACAAAGGAAAATAGCCCATGCTGCACACAGTCACAGTAAAGACAAGCTATAACATTCTTAAATTAAAGGCTGGAAAACAACTTTTACATCCTTTCATTATGAATCGATTGTAATTAATTATAAATCACTACAAAGTCATGTAGAGCACTCTGCATTTGTGCCCCAGTCAATACTTACAGTCTACTTACCATATAAGATGGACAAAAAGTTTTTCCACCAAAAATTACTGACACTGTACTTCAAACTATTTACACACGAGTGAAATTGACTTAAAGAATAATTATTTTTAGTTTCATATAAATATTTAACTTGGTATTCCCTTATTCTATTGGAGCCAAATTTAACCACAAACCATATTATAAAGTGTTTCTAGAAGCTATTGACTAATGGTGTGTATTTAGTTTTTTTCTACACTGTATTTTTGTTTCTTTGTTGTTAAATAAATAATAACACAGTGCCATATGTTTGAGTTCAAGATGTCATAAGTCCAGGTTACTTTCTATATGATGTCCTCATATGTAAAATCTTAGAATTCATAGTGTATACTTTGGCTTGATGACTGTACATGTCAAAGAATATTATTAGCTAATTGGCTCTTGGGAGAAACAAAAACATGTTTTGGAACTTTAAATCGTTTTATTCTCACTGGTTTGAAACTACAAATCCAAAATCTACGAAAAGAACAGTTTCCAGTAATGAAGGCTGTTTCTATTTACAGTGCAGGGCAGGGACGTGCAGAGGGGGGGGGGGGGGGGCTAGAGGGGCTTGAGCACCCGCCCCTTTCCTGATGAGTGCCCAAAGTGCCCTTTTGTTGAGGCAACTTTTAAATTTTTTTTATTTATTTATTTATTTATTTATTTTTTATGTGTGTGTGCGTGCGGAGTCCTGTCTGTGCCCCTCAACAATAATATTTAACTATTAATCATAGTTTTGCTAAATAAAAGGATCTGGCTTGCATCAGTCACATGATCACATTTAACCAATGATCGCCCTTGACGGCAGAACGTGCTGGTTACAAGCCGGGAACGAGCTCACAAAGAGCACGCACATTTTTTGCAGTCCGGAGCTGTAGGAGAAACACACATTAACTCAGAGACACAGACTGATGCGACAAACCCAGTAAGTAGGTGTACAGCGCACACTGTAGTGTGTAGCACACAGGAGTATTAGCTTATTACGTACACGTTGGTAAGCTGTCTTGTTGCAACTGACGAACTGAAACAAACGAGCGTGCTGTGTGTGCAACAGCGTGACACACATTACCTGTCCTTTTATTAACTGCACAAGTAGTGCTGGTCATAGCTGCTGGCTACCTGTGTAAGGCTGTCATGGGTCTGTAGCTCTGTCACCGTTTTAGGGAACATATTTAGTTTTAAAGTAAGTTTCTGGGCATTTCCTGCCTTTCTGGAGGGATTATATTTCACTAAAAAACGATCTAATATGCATGTCCACATAATAATAATTATAATTATAATATATTAAAAAACACGCTGTATTTTAAAGAACATACATTAAGAAGCAGATTATATTAGATTTATATTTTAAATAAGACAAAATTTGGATTTTACAGCAGTAAAATGATTGTATCTCTACAGTTTAAAAATGTAATAAGCTTTGCCCCTGCACAGAGTGGATAGTGAAACAAATGGAATCATCATAAATACATTATTTCATATTTATTACTTCCCCCTCCTCATTGCTTTATTATTGTAGCTCTAGTAATAAATAATAATGTAAGGATGCCCATAGTATATACAGTATTCTGAAGAAGGTCTAAAATGTCACTGTGTGTGCATGTGTGTGTTTTATTTAGCTGGATTTAAAAAAATATTACTCATGATATAACATTGTGCAGACATGGCTGGTAAGGACATGAGGAGGAAACAGTAGGAGCTGTATGAGGCTACTAAAGGCAGTGCTATAACATTTTGCTGTCATCATTTTATTATAGATTAAGTGCAAGAGTTGTTAGGTGTGGATAATTATATAGTTTATTGCAATAGCAAGTTGTGCCTTGTTCTCAGATAGACAGCAAGTGGAGAGTGCTATATGAAATGATGGGAAGGAAGGAAGAAGAGAAGCAAAGAGTGATTCACAGGCAGAGCCTAAATTATTTCTCACAGTTTTTCGTTGCCTTATGGTTCCAAGCGCTGTCACCAATCTTTGCATTTTGTTATTATCTCATGACACTTGTTTAATCAGCTACCATCTCTCCTGTGGACTTTTTAATGTCTACAGTCTCAGATCAACACAGCCCTGCCCTTCCCATATTAGATTCTTGATGAATGTGTGTTGTTGTTATTCAGCATGGTTCAATGTGCCCCTTTTTAACTTTGAGCACCCGCCCCTTTAAACCTCTCTGCACGTCCCTGGTGCAGGGCACTGCCTTGTTCTGTTTCCTTTATAGCTATCCCACACTCAAAGTCTCCATATATGTGGCTGACACCAGTGTTTTGGTTAGTAATGAAGTGGAGCTGAATGTTCCCCTTAAATTACAGAGGAAATAAATGAGATCCAATGTCATTCACATCTGGTTATCTCTGCTGTGACGGGTATCTGAAGGAAAGCAAACATTAAAGTCCTTCCCTTTGGTGTTTGGCAAAATGTAAGTCAGCGCCTCTGTCATTTGTTTAAGAGGAATTACAACAAACATATTCAAACATATTAAAAACATATGATTACCATAATGAAGTCAAAGTCTTACTGTCTCACTGCATCATTGTTGATTACAAAGATGTCATTTTGAATCATATCATTACTGATGCTGTGAAAATAAGTCTGATTATAATATAAAATGTTGTTTTGATTGCAGATCACATGATCCTCAACACTGTGGACTGCACCAGACCAAACGGAGGCACCTACCATAAAATACGGACGTGATGATGACCGACTTTGCTTCTGGATTCCCAGTGACCTTCTATAGAGGGAAATACAGCGGTGAGCCTGAGCTAGGTTAGCTTAGTTAGCTTTTAGCTCCACCTGCACACAGCAGTGTCTAAGTTAGAGTTAGGGCAGGACCTCCTCCGAGTTTAGACTCTGTGGATTGCATGAAGACGTCTGGAAGGGAAAAACGACAGATGAGATTTAAACTACGCTGAGCGGAGGCTGATTGAACTACTTCCGGCGCCCCCGTGTGCAGCAGCCTGTTACAGCAGCTCTGCTCATTCTGAGTTTCTTTCTTTCTCATCTTTTTCCTTCCCGTAATTTTCATAACTAACGTATTAGTAATTAGACTCTGCAACCATGTTCTACCGTTTTGTGCTAGTTCTGGTCATTTTTCTTAGTTTTTTTCTACTTTATTCACCCGTGTCTGGTGAACCAGAGCAGGGATCCTTTGTTTACAGTAGGGATCAGCTGCCAGCGCTGCGTCCCGCAGCGGTGCTGCCGGCAGACAGACTCGACATTCCCAGCGAGCTGAGGAAGA
Source organism: Astatotilapia calliptera (assembly GCF_964374335.1). Lineage (NCBI taxonomy): Eukaryota > Metazoa > Chordata > Actinopteri > Cichliformes > Cichlidae > Astatotilapia > Astatotilapia calliptera. Next base: position 37,083,957 of record NC_137425.1, read on the forward strand.
AAAGACGGGGGTGTCGTGCTGGGAAGGAGCGCTGTCGCCCGAGAAGGAGACGTTATCGACCATCTCTTCCTTCTGTAATTATTGGAAACGTAAGATCTTTGCCCAATAAGATGGATGAGCTCACGTCGCTAACCTGGTCACAGAGGGAGTACTGGCAATGTAGCATCATGTTGCTAATGCTAATGGAGTCGTGGCTAACACCCCTAACTCCGGACACAAGCGTGACACTACCGGGATTCCAGATGTTGCGAGCGGACAGGACGAGAGACAGCGGTAAGACGAAAGGAGGGGGACTGGCAGTGTTTGTGAATGACAGATGGTGTAACCCCGGGCACATCACTGTGAAAGAACAACTCTGCAGAGACATTGAGCTGTTAGCCGTTAGCATGCGTCCGTACTACCTGCCCTGGGAATCCTTGCATGTTATCGCGATAACAGCGTATGTCCCCCCCCCCCTCAGCCAACGCAGATGCAGCCTGTGACACTCTCCACTCTGTGGTCAGCAGACTGCAAACACAATCTCCGAGAGCCCTTCTCGTAATATCAGGGGACTTTAATCATGCCTCATTGGACTCCACACTGCCCAGCTTCACCCAGTATGTGACCTGCCCAACCAGAGACAATAAAACACTGGACTTACTGTATGCCAATGCAGAAGAGGCATACAGTTCATCACCTCTCCCTCCCCTGGGCAGATCTGACCACAACCTGGTGCACCTTGTCCCTGTGTATGAGCCCTTAGTGCGCAGGGAGCCACCAGCCACCCGCACAGTACAGAGATGGTCAGAGGAGAGCGAGGAGGCTCTTAAGGATTGTTTTGAGTCGACTGTGTGGGAGGTGATTTGTGATGACCACGGTGAGGACATCGACAGCCTTACTACATGCATTACTGACTATATTAATTTCTGTGTGGATAACACCGTACCTACCAGAACTGTACGGTGTTTCTCCAACAACAAACCTTGGATTACCCTAGAAATTAAAGCTGTTCTCAAGAAGAAGAGGAGGGCCTTCAAATCCAAAGACAAAGAGGTGAAAAGAAAAGGGTGCAGAGAGAGCTGAGGGGACTGATAAGGAATGGGAAGGAGAGCTACAGGCAGAAGATGGAGAACCAGCTTCAGCAAAACAACGTTGGTGAAGTCTGGCAAGGCTCCAGCCTGTCTCTCTCAACCACCCAGGTTAGGAGGGAACGGAGGAGGATTAATGGCAAGAAGGCAGCGGGCCCAGATGGCATCAGCTCGAGGGTCTTCAGGTCCTGCGCAGACCAACTGTGTGGGGTGATGTAGCACCTCTTCAACCTGAGCCTGAGGCTGGGGAGAGTCCCACAGCTCTGGAAAACCTCCTGTGTCGTACCAGTGCCAAAGACTTCACGCCCCAAGGACCTCAACAGCTACAGGCCGGTGGCTCTGACATCCCACCTGATGAAGACCCTGGAGCGGCTGGTCCTGACTCAGCTTCGGCAGCTGGTGAGCTCATCATTGGACCCACTTCGGTTTGGCTACCAGCCTGGCATTGGAGCGGATGATGCCGTCATTCACCTCCTACATCGTTCCCTCGCTCACCTGGAGACCACTGGAAGCACTGTGAGAATCATGTTCTTTGATTTCTCCAGTGCCTTCAACACCATTCTTCCCACGGCCCTGAAGGACAAGCTGGAGAACTCAGGAGTGGACCATTACCTCACTACCTGGATTCTGGACTACCTCACCGACCAACCACAGTATGTGAGAACTCAGGGCTGTGTGTCGGACAGGGTCATCTGCAGTACGGGGGCCCCAAAGGGAACGTTCTGGCTCCGTTCCTCTTCACCATCTACACTGCAGACTTCTCCCACAACTCCACCCAGTGCTTCCTGCAGAAGTTCTCTGCCCCTCTATTGGTCTTCCTTGGTCTCTTGTGTTCTGGGGGCCTCTGGATGTCTGAAGTTTTGATCTCCTCCATACCAGCTTCATCCCCTGGAGGACGGGGCTGTGGCCCCCCCACACCCTCTAGCAGATCATTACATGAAGGAACCTTTTAAAAAAACAAGCGCGTCCATGCTCACAGATGTACACACGGGTGCTCACACACACAAACTACACCCTTTTTGGCTCCTACCTCAAAGCTCACTGTGCGCTGTCGATCTTACGTGCTGCACAATAATGTTTAATATTTAGTATTTACTGTTATATTCACATAGATCATCGTGATGTTGTTTATTCTATTGCTCTCTTTTTCTTCTGCTTGTTTTCTTTTTTCTTTCTCAACAGGTGATCCAGGTGATTGATATATGTATTTTTTTTCTGCTTATTTTGTTGGTTTTTGTTTTTTGCCCTTTATCCCCGTCCCTCTTCTCGGCTGTCCCCCCCGCCCCCTTCTTTCTCCCCTTTCTTCTCCTCATTCAAGTCTGTCCCGTATCTAGCAAGTGAAAATTTAAAAAATTAAAATAAAATAAACAATAAAAGGTGAATCAAATAGACCATAACGGCAAGGCTGGGATGGTCCGTTTGGTAAAGTAAATCCGTTGGGCATCTTTCTTCGCCTTTAGACAATAATTCTGATGGCAAAAGAACCAAACGGGACAGGCAAAAGAAGAAGAAAAAAAAGAAAAAAGAAGAAGTTCTCTAATGACTCTGCAATAGTCGGCCTCATCACTGATGGGGATGACAGGGAGTACAGAGGACTGACCCAAGACTTTGTGGACTGGTTGTCATGGTCCTGCGTCGAGTGACCCAGTGTGGGAGTTTTATGTCTCTTTTGTATTCATTTGTGCCCTAATTTAGTTCATCTATTTTATTTTGAGATCACTGTTTAGTCCTTTGTTTCTTAGTGTTTATGTTATCTCCTCCTGTACGCAGTCTCCCTGGTTCGTGCGTCTACCTGTCATGCGTCATGTCTGTGTGGTTATGTTTAGTTCATGTCATGTCTAGTCTCCATGTTTCCTGTTTTACTTTGAAAGTCTGTGTCTAATGTCAGTATATGTAGTTTCACTCTCCCTGTCCTGTCATTAGGTTCATGTGTATCAGCTGTTCCCCCTCATGTGTTTCCACTTCCCTTGATCATCCCTTATGTGTATTTAGTCTCTGTGTTTCATCCAGTCTGTGTCGCGTCGTCTGTGTTCCCACGCTCCATGTCCTCACGGCCAGTCTTTACAGTCATCGTCATTGTCCTCTGAGTCTTCTTAGTTTATCAGTATCTGTTTCCCAGTTTAGTTTAAGTTCAGTTTAGTCACGGTGTTTCTGCTTTGTTTGAGACCTGTCATCAGCCATAATAAAGGCTCGCTTTCAGTTAAGTTTACTCCGGTCTACTCTCTTGTGTTCACACCTGGGTCCACCACACACACCACCACACGGTCTGTCTCCTCAGATCGTGACACTGAATTACCTCCAGATCAACACCAGTAAAACCAAGGAGCTGGTGGTAGACTTCCGCAGGCACAAACATCCTCCACTGCAACCACTGAACATCCAATTCATGGACATTGAGGCTGTGGGCAGCTACAGGTACCTTGGTGTTCATCTGAACAATAAACTGGACTGGACTCATAACTCAGACGCCCTCTACAGGAAAGGGCAGAGCAGGCTGTGCCTGCTGCGGAGACTCAGGTCGTTTGGAGTGGAGGGCCCACTCCTGAAGACCTTCTATGACTCTGTGGTGGCCTCAGCCATCTTTTATGGTGTGGTCTGCTGGGCGGCAACATCTCTGCCGGGGACAGGAAGAGACTGAACAGGCTGATCCGCAAGGCCAGCTCTGTTCTAGGATGCCCTCTGGACCCAGTGGAGGTGGTGAGTGACAGGAGAAGGGTGGCTAAGCTGTCATCACTGATGGACAACATCTCCCACCCCATGCAGGAGACTGTTACAGCACTGAGCAGCTCCTTCAGTGGCTGCAGCACCCACGGTGTGGGACGGAGAGATTTCGCAGGTCTTTCCTCCCCACTGCTGTCAGACTCCACAACAAAGACTTTAACTGATCAAAAACACACACCCACACATGTGCAATAACAACAATAGTCCTTTCTGGCATAGTTGTATTTTAACTCAGTTGTATACAGCATTTGTATTCTATTTTTATCCTATTGTATATTTTATTCCATTTTATTCTACTGTATATAGTATTTTATGTTATTCTATTCTGTACAGTTGTGTACTATATTTATTCTTATTGTATTCTAATTTTTGCATCAGAACTTTTGCACTGTCCACTTCCTGCTGTGACAAAACAAATTTCCCAGTTGTGGGACTAATAAAGGTCATCTTATCTTATCCTACACAGCAAATTCAAAAGTGTTAAATCTTTTGGTGTTAATAGTCTCCTTGCAAAAGTAGAGTTAATTTTACTCTAAGCAGAGTCACATTCTTTTAATGTAACTCTGAGGTGTAAAATGATAGTAGTTAAAATCGAGTGTTAAAAATGAGTGTTTCTCTGTCAAATCTGAACATTCCAGAACTCTGAACATTCCGGAATTCCGAACATTCCGGAACCTTGGTGCATTCCGGAACTCTGAACATTCCGGAACCTTGGTACATTCCGGAATTCCGAACATTCCGGAACCTTGGTACATTCCGGAATTCCGAACATTCCGGAATTCCGAACAATCCGGAATTCCGAACATTCCGGAACCTTTGTGCATTCCGGAACCTTGGTGCATACCGGAATTCCGAACATTCCGGAACCTTGCTGCATTCCGGAACTCTGAACATTCCGGAATTCCGAACATTCCGGAACCTTGGTGCATTCCGGAACTCTGAACATTCCGGAACTCTGAACATTCCGGAACTCTGAAAATTCCGGAATTCCGAACATTCCGGAACCTTGGTGCATTCCGGAACTCTGAACATTCCGGAACTCTGAACATTCCGGAATTCCAAACATTCCGGAACCTTTGTGCATTCCGGAACCTTGGTGCATTCCGGAACTCTGAACATTCCGGAACCTTGGTACATTCCGGAATTCCGAACATTCCGGAACCTTGGTACATTCCGGAATTCCGAACATTCCGGAATTCCGAACAATCCGGAATTCCGAACATTCCGGAACCTTTGTGCATTCCGGAACCTTGGTGCATTCCGGAACTCTGAACATTCCGGAATTCCGAACATTCCGGAACCTTGGTGCATTCCGGAACTCTGAACATTCCGGAATTCCGAACATTCCGGAACCTTGGTGCATTCCGGAACTGAACATTCCGGAACTCTGAACATTCCGGAACCTTTGTGCATTCCGGAACCTTGGTGCATTCCAGAACTCTGAACATTCCGGAATTCCGAACATTCCGGAACCTTGGTGCATTCCGGAATTCCGAACATTCCGGAACCTTGGTGCATTCCGGAACTCTGAACATTCCGGAATTCCGAACATTCCGGAACCTTGGTGCATTCCGGAACTCTGAACATTCCGGAACTCTGAACATTCCGGAACTCTGAACATTCCGGAACCTTGGTGCATTCCGGAATTCCGAACATTCCGGAACCTTGGTGCATTCCGGAACTCTGAACATTCCGGAATTCCGAACATTCCGGAACCTTGGTGCATTCCGGAACTCTGAACATTCCGGAATTCCAAACATTCCGGAACCTTGGTGCATTCCGGAACTCTGAACATTCCGGAATTCCGAACATTCCGGAACCTTGGTGCATTCCGGAACTCTGAACATTCCGGAATTCCGAACATTCCGGAACCTTGGTGCATTCCAGAACTGAACATTCCGGAACTCTGAACATTCCGGAACCTTTGTGCATTCCGGAACCTTGGTGCATTCCGGAACTCTGAACATTCCGGAATTCCAAACATTCCGGAACCTTTGTGCATTCCGGAACCTTGGTGCATTCCGGAACTCTGAACATTCCGGAATTCCGAACATTCCGGAACCTTGGTGCATTCCGGAACTCTGAACATTCCGGAACTCTGAACATTCCGGAACTCTGAAAATTCCGGAATTCCGAACATTCCGGAACCTTGGTGCATTCCGGAACTCTGAACATTCCGGAACTCTGAACATTCCGGAATTCCGAACATTCCGGAACCTTGGTGCATTCCGGAACTCTGAACATTCCGGAACTCTGAACATTCCGGAACTCTGAAAATTCCGGAATTCCGAACATTCCGGAACCTTGGTGCATTCCGGAACTCTGAACATTCCGGAACTCTGAACATTCCGGAATTCCAAACATTCCGGAACCTTTGTGCATTCCGGAACCTTGGTGCATTCCGGAACTCTGAACATTCCGGAATTCCGAACATTCCGGAACCTTGGTGCATTCCGGAACTCTGAACATTCCGGAACTCTGAACATTCCGGAATTCCGAACATTCCGGAACCTTTGTGCATTCCGGAACCTTGGTGCATTCCGGAACTCTGAACATTCTGGAATTCCGAACATTCCGGAACCTTTGTGCATTCCGGAACTCTGAACATTCCGGAACTCTGAAAATTCCGGAATTCCGAACATTCCGGAACCTTGGTGCATTCCGGAACTCTGAACATTCCGGAACTCTGAACATTCCGGAACTCTGAACATTCCGGAACCTTTGTGCATTCCGGAACCTTGGTGCATTCCGGAACTCTGAACATTCCGGAATTCCGAACATTCCGGAACCTTGGTGCATTCCGGAACTCTGAACATTCCGGAACCTTGGTACATTCCGGAATTCCGAACATTCCGGAACCTTGGTACATTCCGGAATTCCGAACATTCCGGAAATCCGAACAATCCGGAATTCCGAACATTCCGGAACCTTTGTGCATTCCGGAACCTTGGTGCATTCCGGAACTCTGAACATTCCGGAATTCCGAACTTTCCGGAACCTTGGTGCATTCCGGAACTCTGAACATTCCGGAATTCCGAACATTCCGGAACCTTGGTGCATTCCGGAACTCTGAACATTCCGGAATTCCGAACATTCCGGAACCTTGGTGCATTCCGGAACTCTGAACATTCCGGAACTCTGAACATTCCGGAACTCTGAACATTCCGGAACTCTGAAAATTCCGGAATTCCGAACATTCCGGAACCTTGGTGCATTCCGGAACTCTGAACATTCCGGAACTCTGAACATTCCGGAATTCCAAACATTCCGGAACCTTTGTGCAATCCGGAACCTTGGGGCATTCCGGAATTCCGAACATTCCGGAACCTTGGTGCATTCCGGAACTCTGAACATTCCGGAACTCTGAACATTCCGGAATTCCGAACATTCCGGAACCTTGGTGCATTCCGGAACTCTGAACATTCCGGAACTCTGAACATTCCGGAATTCCAAACATTCCGGAACCTTTGTGCATTCCGGAACCTTGGTGCATTCTGGAACTCTGAACATTCCGGAATTCCGAACATTCCGGAACCTTGGTGCATTCCGGAACTCTGAACATTCCGGAACTCTGAACATTCCGGAATTCCGAACATTCCGGAACTCTGAACATTCCGGAACTCTGAACATTCCGGAACCTTTGTGCATTCCGGAACCTTGGTGCATTCCGGAACTCTGAACATTCCGGAATTCCGAACATTCCGGAACCTTGGTGCATTCCGGAACTCTGAACATTCTGGAACCTTGGTACATTCCGGAATTCCGAACATTTCGGAACCTTGGTACATTCCGGAATTCCGAACATTCCGGAATTCCGAACAATCCGGAATTCCGAACATTCCGGAACCTTGGTGCATTCCGGAACTCTGAACATTCCGGAATTCCGAACATTCCGGAACCTTGGTGCATTCCGGAACTGAACATTCCGGAACTCTGAACATTCCGGAACCTTTGTGCATTCGGGAACCTTGGTGCATTCCGGAACTCTGAACATTCCGGAATTCCGAACATTCCGGAACCTTGGTGCATTCCGGAATTCCGAACATTCCGGAACCTTGGTGCATTCCGGAACTCTGAACATTCCGGAATTCCGAACATTCCGGAACCTTGGTGCATTCCGGAACTCTGAACATTCCGGAATTCCGAACATTCCGGAACCTTTGTGCATTCCGGAACCTTGGTGCATTCCGGAACTCTGAACATTCCGGAATTCCGAACATTCCGGAACCTTTGTGCATTCCGGAACTCTGAACATTCCGGAACTCTGAAAATTCCGGAATTCCGAACATTCCGGAACCTTGGTGCATTCCGGAACTCTGAACATTCCGGAACTCTGAACATTCCGGAACTCTGAACATTCCGGAACTCTGAACATTCCGGAACCTTTGTGCATTCCGGAACCTTGGTGCATTCCGGAACTCTGAACATTCCGGAATTCCGAACATTCCGGAACCTTGGTGCATTCCGGAACTCTGAACCTTCCGGAACCTTGGTACATTCCGGAATTCCGAACATTCCGGAACCTTGGTACATTCCGGAATTCCGAACATTCCGGAAATCCGAACAATCCGGAATTCCGAACATTCCGGAACCTTTGTGCATTCCGGAACCTTGGTGCATTCCGGAACTCTGAACATTCCGGAATTCCGAACATTCCGGAACCTTGGTGCATTCCGGAACTCTGAACATTCCGGAATTCCGAACATTCCGGAACCTTTGTGCATTCCGGAACCTTGGTGCATTCCGGAACTCTGAACATTCCGGAATTCCGAACATTCCGGAACCTTGGTGCATTCCGGAACTCTGAACATTCCGGAATTCCGAACATTCCGGAACCTTGGTGCATTCCGGAACTGAACATTCCGGAACTCTGAACATTCCGGAACCTTTGTGCATTCCGGAACCTTGGTGCATTCCGGAACTCTGAACATTCCGGAATTCCGAACATTCCGGAACCTTGGTGCATTCCGGAATTCCGAACATTCCGGAACCTTGGTGCATTCCGGAACTCTGAACATTCCGGAATTCCGAACATTCCGGAACCTTGGTGCATTCCGGAACTCTGAACATTCCGGAACTCTGAACATTCCGGAACTCTGAACATTCCGGAACCTTTGTGCATTCCGGAACTCTGAACATTCCGGAACTCTGAAAATTCCGGAATTCCGAACATTCCGGAACCTTGGTGCATTCCGGAACTCTGAACATTCCGGAACTCTGAACATTCCGGAATTCCAAACATTCCGGAACCTTTGTGCATTCCGGAACCTTGGTGCATTCCGGAACTCTGAACATTCCGGAATTCCGAACATTCCGGAACCTTGGTGCATTCCGGAACTCTGAACATTCCGGAACTCTGAACATTCCGGAATTCCGAACATTCCGGAACCTTTGTGCATTCCGGAACCTTGGTGCATTCCGGAACTCTGAACATTCCGGAATTCCGAACATTCCGGAACCTTTGTGCATTCCGGAACTCTGAACATTCCGGAACTCTGAAAATTCCGGAATTCCGAACATTCCGGAACCTTGGTGCATTCCGGAACTCTGAACATTCCGGAACTCTGAACATTCCGGAACTCTGAACATTCCGGAACCTTTGTGCATTCCGGAACCTTGGTGCATTCCGGAACTCTGAACATTCCGGAATTCCGAACATTCCGGAACCTTGGTGCATTCCGGAACTCTGAACATTCCGGAACCTTGGTACATTCCGGAATTCCGAACATTCCGGAACCTTGGTACATTCCGGAATTCCGAACATTCCGGAAATCCGAACAATCCGGAATTCCGAACATTCCGGAACCTTTGTGCATTCCGGAACCTTGGTGCATTCCGGAACTCTGAACATTCCGGAATTCCGAACATTCCGGAACCTTGGTGCATTCCGGAACTCTGAACATTCCGGAACTCTGAAAATTCCGGAATTCCGAACATTCCGGAACCTTGGTGCATTCCGGAATTCCAAACATTCCGGAACCTTTGTGCATTCCGGAACCTTGGTGCATTCCGGAACTCTGAACATTCCGGAATTCCGAACATTCCGGAACCTTGGTGCATTCCGGAACTCTGAACATTCCGGAACTCTGAACATTCCGGAATTCCGAACATTCCGGAACCTTTGTGCATTCCGGAACCTTGGTGCATTCCGGAACTCTGAACATTCCGGAATTCCGAACATTCCGGAACCTTTGTGCATTCCGGAACTCTGAACATTCCGGAACTCTGAAAATTCCGGAATTCCGAACATTCCGGAACCTTGGTGCATTCCGGAACTCTGAACATTCCGGAACTCTGAACATTCCGGAACTCTGAACATTCCGGAACCTTTGTGCATTCCGGAACCTTGGTGCATTCCGGAACTCTGAACATTCCGGAATTCCGAACATTCCGGAACCTTGGTGCATTCCGGAACTCTGAACATTCCGGAACCTTGGTACATTCCGGAATTCCGAACATTCCGGAAATCCGAACAATCCGGAATTCCGAACATTCCGGAACCTTTGTGCATTCCGGAACCTTGGTGCATTCCGGAACTCTGAACATTCCGGAATTCCGAACATTCCGGAACCTTGGTGCATTCCGGAACTCTGAACATTCCGGAATTCCGAACATTCCGGAACCTTGGTGCATTCCGGAACTCTGAACATTCCGGAATTCCGAACATTCCGGAACCTTGGTGCATTCCGGAACTCTGAACATTCCGGAATTCCGAACATTCCGGAACCTTGGTGCATTCCGGAACCTTGGTGCATTCCGGAACTCTGAACATTCCGGAATTCCGAACATTCCGGAACCTTGGTGCATTCCGGAACTCTGAACATTCCGGAATTCCGAACATTCCGGAACCTTGGTGCATTCCGGAACTCTGAACATTCCGGAACTCTGAACATTCCGGAACTCTGAACATTCCGGAACCTTTGTGCATTCCGGAACTCTGAACATTCCGGAATTCCAAACATTCCGGAACCTTTGTGCATTCCGGAACCTTGGTGCATTCCGGAACTCTGAACATTCCGGAATTCCGAACATTCCGGAACCTTGGTGCATTCCGGAACTCTGAACATTCCGGAACTCTGAACATTCCGGAATTCCAAACATTCCGGAACCTTTGTGCATTCCGGAACCTTGGTGCATTCCGGAACTCTGAACATTCCGGAATTCCGAACATTCCGGAACCTTGGTGCATTCCGGAACTCTGAACATTCCGGAACTCTGAACATTCCGGAATTCCGAACATTCCGGAACCTTTGTGCATTCCGGAACCTTGGTGCATTCCGGAACTCTGAACATTCCGGAATTCCGAACATTCCGGAACCTTTGTGCATTCCGGAACTCTGAACATTCCGGAACTCTGAAAATTCCGGAATTCCGAACATTCCGGAACCTTGGTGCATTCCGGAACTCTGAACATTCCGGAACCTTTGTGCATTCCGGAACCTTGGTGCATTCCGGAACTCTGAACATTCCGGAACCTTGGTACATTCCGGAATTCCGAACATTCCGGAACCTTGGTACATTCCGGAATTCCGAACATTCCGGAAATCCGAACATTCCGGAACCTTGGTGCATTCCGGAACTCTGAACATTCCGGAATTCCGAACATTCCGGAACCTTGGTGCATTCCGGAACTCTGAACATTCCGGAATTCCGAACATTCCGGAACCTTGGTGCATTCCGGAACTCTGAACATTCCGGAACTCTGAACATTCCGGAACTCTGAAAATTCCGGAATTCCGAACATTCCGGAACCTTGGTGCATTCCGGAACTCTGAACATTCCGGAACTCTGAACATTCCGGAATTCCAAACATTCCGGAACCTTTGTGCAATCCGGAACCTTGGGGCATTCCGGAATTCCGAACATTCCGGAACCTTGGTGCATTCCGGAACTCTGAACAATCCGGAACTCTGAACATTCCGGAATTCCGAACATTCCGGAACCTTGGTGCATTCCGGAACTCTGAACATTCCGGAACTCTGAACATTCCGGAATTCCAAACATTCCGGAACCTTTGTGCATTCCGGAACCTTGGTGCATTCTGGAACTCTGAACATTCCGGAATTCCGAACATTCCGGAACCTTGGTGCATTCCGGAACTCTGAACATTCCGGAACTCTGAACATTCCGGAATTCCGAACATTCCGGAACTCTGAACATTCCGGAACCTTTGTGCATTCCGGAACCTTGGTGCATTCCGGAACTCTGAACATTCCGGAATTCCGAACATTCCGGAACCTTGGTGCATTCCGGAACTCTGAACATTCTGGAACCTTGGTACATTCCGGAATTCCGAACATTTCGGAACCTTGGTACATTCCGGAATTCCGAACATTCCGGAATTCCGAACAATCCGGAATTCCGAACATTCCGGAACCTTGGTGCATTCCGGAACTCTGAACATTCCGGAATTCCGAACATTCCGGAACCTTGGTGCATTCCGGAATTCCGAACAATCCGGAATTCCGAACATTCCGGAACCTTGGTGCATTCCGGAACTCTGAACATTCCGGAATTCCGAACATTCCGGAACCTTTGTGCATTCCGGAACCTTGGTGCATTCCGGAACTCTGAACATTCCGGAATTCCGAACATTCCGGAACCTTGGTGCATTCCGGAATTCCGAACATTCCGGAACCTTGGTGCATTCCGGAACCTTGGTGCATTCCGGAATTCCGAACATTCCGGAACCTTGGTGCATTCCGGAACTCTGAACATTCCGGAATTCCGAACATTCCGGAACCTTTGTGCATTCCGGAACCTTGGTGCATTCCGGAACTCTGAACATTCCGGAATTCCGAACATTCCGGAACCTTTGTGCATTCCGGAACTCTGAACATTCCGGAACTCTGAAAATTCCGGAATTCCGAACATTCCGGAACCTTGGTGCATTCCGGAACTCTGAACATTCCGGAACTCTGAACATTCCGGAACTCTGAACATTCCGGAACTCTGAACATTCCGGAACCTTTGTGCATTCCGGAACCTTGGTGCATTCCGGAACTCTGAACATTCCGGAATTCCGAACATTCCGGAACCTTGGTGCATTCCGGAACTCTGAACCTTCCGGAACCTTGGTACATTCCGGAATTCCGAACATTCCGGAACCTTGGTACATTCCGGAATTCCGAACATTCCGGAAATCCGAACAATCCGGAATTCCGAACATTCCGGAACCTTTGTGCATTCCGGAACCTTGGTGCATTCCGGAACTCTGAACATTCCGGAATTCCGAACATTCCGGAACCTTGGTGCATTCCGGAACTCTGAACATTCCGGAATTCCGAACATTCCGGAACCTTTGTGCATTCCGGAACCTTGGTGCATTCCGGAACTCTGAACATTCCGGAATTCCGAACATTCCGGAACCTTGGTGCATTCCGGAACTCTGAACATTCCGGAATTCCGAACATTCCGGAACCTTGGTGCATTCCGGAATTCCGAACATTCCGGAACCTTGGTGCATTCCGGAACTCTGAACATTCCGGAATTCCGAACATTCCGGAACCTTGGTGCATTCCGGAACTCTGAACATTCCGGAACTCTGAACATTCCGGAACTCTGAACATTCCGGAACCTTTGTGCATTCCGGAACTCTGAACATTCCGGAACTCTGAAAATTCCGGAATTCCGAACATTCCGGAACCTTGGTGCATTCCGGAACTCTGAACATTCCGGAACTCTGAACATTCCGGAATTCCGAACATTCCGGAACCTTTGTGCATTCCGGAACCTTGGTGCATTCCGGAACTCTGAACATTCCGGAATTCCGAACATTCCGGAACCTTGGTGCATTCCGGAACTCTGAACATTCCGGAACCTTGGTACATTCCGGAATTCCGAACATTCCGGAACCTTGGTACATTCCGGAATTCCGAACATTCCGGAAATCCGAACATTCCGGAACCTTGGTGCATTCCGGAACTCTGAACATTCCGGAATTCCGAACATTCCGGAACCTTGGTGCATTCCGGAACTCTGAACATTCCGGAATTCCGAACATTCCGGAACCTTGGTGCATTCCGGAACTCTGAACATTCCGGAACTCTGAACATTCCGGAACTCTGAAAATTCCGGAATTCCGAACATTCCGGAACCTTGGTGCATTCCGGAACTCTGAACATTCCGGAACTCTGAACATTCCGGAATTCCAAACATTCCGGAACCTTTGTGCAATCCGGAACCTTGGGGCATTCCGGAATTCCGAACATTCCGGAACCTTGGTGCATTCCGGAACTCTGAACATTCCGGAACTCTGAACATTCCGGAATTCCGAACATTCCGGAACCTTGGTGCATTCCGGAACTCTGAACATTCCGGAACTCTGAACATTCCGGAATTCCAAACATTCCGGAACCTTTGTGCATTCCGGAACCTTGGTGCATTCTGGAACTCTGAACATTCCGGAATTCCGAACATTCCGGAACCTTGGTGCATTCCGGAACTCTGAACATTCCGGAACTCTGAACATTCCGGAATTCCGAACATTCCGGAACTCTGAACATTCCGGAACCTTTGTGCATTCCGGAACCTTGGTGCATTCCGGAACTCTGAACATTCCGGAATTCCGAACATTCCGGAACCTTGGTGCATTCCGGAACTCTGAACATTCTGGAACCTTGGTACATTCCGGAATTCCGAACATTTCGGAACCTTGGTACATTCCGGAATTCCGAACATTCCGGAATTCCGAACAATCCGGAATTCCGAACATTCCGGAACCTTGGTGCATTCCGGAACTCTGAACATTCCGGAATTCCGAACATTCCGGAACCTTGGTGCATTCCGGAACTGAACATTCCGGAACTCTGAACATTCCGGAATTCCGAACATTCCGGAACCTTGGTGCATTCCGGAATTCCGAACAATCCGGAATTCCGAACATTCCGGAACCTTGGTGCATTCCGGAACTCTGAACATTCCGGAATTCCGAACATTCCGGAACCTTTGTGCATTCCGGAACCTTGGTGCATTCCGGAACTCTGAACATTCCGGAATTCCGAACATTCCGGAACCTTGGTGCATTCCGGAATTCCGAACATTCCGGAACCTTGGTGCATTCCGGAACCTTGGTGCATTCCGGAATTCCGAACATTCCGGAACCTTGGTGCATTCCGGAACTCTGAACATTCCGGAATTCCGAACATTCCGGAACCTTTGTGCATTCCGGAACCTTGGTGCATTCCGGAACTCTGAACATTCCGGAATTCCGAACATTCCGGAACCTTTGTGCATTCCGGAACTCTGAACATTCCGGAACTCTGAAAATTCCGGAATTCCGAACATTCCGGAACCTTGGTGCATTCCGGAACTCTGAACATTCCGGAACTCTGAACATTCCGGAACTCTGAACATTCCGGAACCTTTGTGCATTCCGGAACCTTGGTGCATTCCGGAACTCTGAACATTCCGGAATTCCGAACATTCCGGAACCTTGGTGCATTCCGGAACTCTGAACCTTCCGGAACCTTGGTACATTCCGGAATTCCGAACATTCCGGAACCTTGGTACATTCCGGAATTCCGAACATTCCGGAAATCCGAACAATCCGGAATTCCGAACATTCCGGAACCTTTGTGCATTCCGGAACCTTGGTGCATTCCGGAACTCTGAACATTCCGGAATTCCGAACATTCCGGAACCTTGGTGCATTCCGGAACTCTGAACATTCCGGAATTCCGAACATTCCGGAACCTTTGTGCATTCCGGAACCTTGGTGCATTCCGGAACTCTGAACATTCCGGAATTCCGAACATTCCGGAACCTTGGTGCATTCCGGAACTCTGAACATTCCGGAATTCCGAACATTCCGGAACCTTGGTGCATTCCGGAATTCCGAACATTCCGGAACCTTGGTGCATTCCGGAACCTTGGTGCATTCCGGAATTCCGAACATTCCGGAACCTTGGTGCATTCCGGAACTCTGAACATTCCGGAATTCCGAACATTCCGGAACCTTTGTGCATTCCGGAACCTTGGTGCATTCCGGAACTCTGAACATTCCGGAATTCCGAACATTCCGGAACCTTTGTGCATTCCGGAACTCTGAACATTCCGGAACTCTGAAAATTCCGGAATTCCGAACATTCCGGAACCTTGGTGCATTCCGGAACTCTGAACATTCCGGAACTCTGAACATTCCGGAACCTTTGTGCATTCCGGAACCTTGGTGCATTCCGGAACTCTGAACATTCCGGAATTCCGAACATTCCGGAACCTTGGTGCATTCCGGAACTCTGAACCTTCCGGAACCTTGGTACATTCCGGAATTCCGAACATTCCGGAACCTTGGTACATTCCGGAATTCCGAACATTCCGGAAATCCGAACAATCCGGAATTCCGAACATTCCGGAACCTTTGTGCATTCCGGAACCTTGGTGCATTCCGGAACTCTGAACATTCCGGAATTCCGAACATTCCGGAACCTTGGTGCATTCCGGAACTCTGAACATTCCGGAATTCCGAACATTCCGGAACCTTTGTGCATTCCGGAACCTTGGTGCATTCCGGAACTCTGAACATTCCGGAATTCCGAACATTCCGGAACCTTGGTGCATTCCGGAACTCTGAACATTCCGGAATTCCGAACATTCCGGAACCTTGGTGCATTCCGGAATTCCGAACATTCCGGAACCTTGGTGCATTCCGGAACTCTGAACATTCCGGAATTCCGAACATTCCGGAACCTTGGTGCATTCCGGAACTCTGAACATTCCGGAACTCTGAACATTCCGGAACTCTGAACATTCCGGAACCTTTGTGCATTCCGGAACTCTGAACATTCCGGAACTCTGAAAATTCCGGAATTCCGAACATTCCGGAACCTTGGTGCATTCCGGAACTCTGAACATTCCGGAACTCTGAACATTCCGGAATTCCGAACATTCCGGAACCTTGGTGCATTCCGGAACTCTGAACATTCCGGAATTCCGAACATTCCGGAACCTTGGTGCATTCCGGAACTCTGAACATTCCGGAACTCTGAACATTCCGGAACCTTTGTGCATTCCGGAACCTTGGTGCATTCCGGAACTCTGAACATTCCGGAATTCCGAACATTCCGGAACCTTGGTGCATTCCGGAACTCTGAACATTCCGGAATTCCGAACATTCCGGAACCTTGGTGCATTCCGGAACTGAACATTCCGGAACTCTGAACATTCCGGAACCTTTGTGCATTCCGGAACCTTGGTGCATTCCGGAACTCTGAACATTCCGGAATTCCGAACATTCCGGAACCTTGGTGCATTCCGGAATTCCGAACATTCCGGAACCTTGGTGCATTCCGGAACTCTGAACATTCCGGAATTCCGAACATTCCGGAACCTTGGTGCATTCCGGAACTCTGAACATTCCGGAACTCTGAACATTCCGGAACTCTGAACATTCCGGAACCTTTGTGCATTCCGGAACTCTGAACATTCCGGAACTCTGAAAATTCCGGAATTCCGAACATTCCGGAACCTTGGTGCATTCCGGAACTCTGAACATTCCGGAACTCTGAACATTCCGGAATTCCAAACATTCCGGAACCTTTGTGCATTCCGGAACCTTGGTGCATTCCGGAACTCTGAAAATTCCGGAATCCGAACATTCCGGAACCTTTGTGCAATCCGGAACCTTGGGGCATTCCGGAATTCCGAACATTCCGGAACCTTGGTGCATTCCGGAACTCTGAACATTCCGGAACTCTGAACATTCCGGAATTCCGAACATTCCGGAACCTTGGTGCATTCCGGAACTCTGAACATTCCGGAACTCTGAACATTCCGGAATTCCAAACATTCCGGAACCTTTGTGCATTCCGGAACCTTGGTGCATTCTGGAACTCTGAACATTCCGGAATTCCGAACATTCCGTAACCTTGGTGCATTCCGGAACTCTGAACATTCCGGAACTCTGAACATTCCGGAATTCCGAACATTCCGGAACTCTGAACATTCCGGAATTCCGAACATTCCGGAACCTTTGTGCATTCCGGAACCTTGGTGCATTCCGGAACTCTGAACATTCCGGAATTCCGAACATTCCGGAACCTTGGTGCATTCCGGAACTCTGAACATTCCGGAATTCCGAACATTCCGGAACCTTGGTGCATTCCGGAACTCTGAACATTCCGGAACTCTGAACATTCCGGAATTCCGAACATTCCGGAACCTTTGTGCATTCCGGAACCTTGGTGCATTCCGGAACTCTGAACATTCCGGAATTCCGAACATTCCGGAACCTTTGTGCATTCCGGAACTCTGAACATTCCGGAACTCTGAAAATTCCGGAATTCCGAACATTCCGGAACCTTGGTGCATTCCGGAACTCTGAACATTCCGGAACTCTGAACATTCCGGAACTCTGAACATTCCGGAACCTTTGTGCATTCCGGAACCTTGGTGCATTCCGGAACTCTGAACATTCCGGAATTCCGAACATTCCGGAACCTTGGTGCATTCCGGAACTCTGAACATTCCGGAACCTTGGTACATTCCGGAATTCCGAACATTCCGGAAATCCGAACAATCCGGAATTCCGAACATTCCGGAACCTTTGTGCATTCCGGAACCTTGGTGCATTCCGGAACTCTGAACATTTCCGGAATTCCGAACATTCCGGAACCTTGGTGCATTCCGGAACTCTGAACATTCCGGAATTCCGAACATTCCGGAACCTTGGTGCATTCCGGAACTCTGAACATTCCGGAATTCCGAACATTCCGGAACCTTGGTGCATTCCGGAACTCTGAACATTCCGGAATTCCGAACATTCCGGAACCTTGGTGCATTCCGGAACCTTGGTGCATTCCGGAACTCTGAACATTCCGGAATTCCGAACATTCCGGAACCTTGGTGCATTCCGGAACTCTGAACATTCCGGAATTCCGAACATTCCGGAACCTTGGTGCATTCCGGAACTCTGAACATTTCCGGAACTCTGAACATTCCGGAACTCTGAACATTCCGGAACCTTTGTGCATTCCGGAACTCTGAACATTCCGGAATTCCAAACATTCCGGAACCTTTGTGCATTCCGGAACCTTGGTGCATTCCGGAACTCTGAACATTCCGGAATTCCGAACATTCCGGAACCTTGGTGCATTCCGGAACTCTGAACATTCCGGAACTCTGAACATTCCGATTCCAAACATTCCGGAACCTTTGTGCATTCCGGAACCTTGGTGCATTCCGGAACTCTGAACATTCCGAGAAAATCCGAACATTCCGGAACCTTGGTGCATTCCGGAACTCTGAACATTCCGGAACTCTGAACATTCCGGAATTCCGAACATTCCGGAACCTTTGTGCATTCCGGAACCTTGGTGCATTCCGGAACTCTGAACATTCCGGAATTCCGAACATTCCGGAACCTTTGTGCATTCCGGAACTCTGAACATTCCGGAACTCTGAAAATTCCGGAATTCCGAACATTCCGGAACCTTGGTGCATTCCGGAACTCTGAACATTCCGGAACCTTTGTGCATTCCGGAACCTTGGTGCATTCCGGAACTCTGAACATTCCGGAACCTTGGTACATTCCGGAATTCCGAACATTCCGGAACCTTGGTACATTCCGGAATTCCGAACATTCCGGAAATCCGAACATTCCGGAACCTTGGTGCATTCCGGAACTCTGAACATTCCGGAATTCCGAACATTCCGGAACCTTGGTGCATTCCGGAACTCTGAACATTCCGGAATTCCGAACATTCCGGAACCTTGGTGCATTCCGGAACTCTGAACATTCCGGAACTCTGAACATTCCGGAACTCTGAAAATTCCGGAATTCCGAACATTCCGGAACCTTGGTGCATTCCGGAACTCTGAACATTCCGGAACTCTGAACATTCCGGAATTCCAAACATTCCGGAACCTTTGTGCAATCCGGAACCTTGCAGCGTCCAAAATCCGAACATTCCGGAACCTTGGTGCATTCCGGAATTCCGAACATTCCGGAACCTTGGTGCATTCCGGAACTCTGAACATTCCGGAACTCTGAACATTCCGGAATTCCAAACATTCCGGAACCTTTGTGCATTCCGGAACCTTGGTGCATTCTGGAACTCTGAACATTCCGGAATTCCGAACATTCCGGAACCTTGGTGCATTCCGGAACTCTGAACATTCCGGAACTCTGAACATTCCGGAATTCCGAACATTCCGGAACTCTGAACATTCCGGAACCTTTGTGCATTCCGGAACCTTGGTGCATTCCGGAACTCTGAACATTCCGGAATTCCGAACATTCCGGAACCTTGGTGCATTCCGGAACTCTGAACATTCTGGAACCTTGGTACATTCCGGAATTCCGAACATTTCGGAACCTTGGTACATTCCGGAATTCCGAACATTCCGGAATTCCGAACAATCCGGAATTCCGAACATTCCGGAACCTTGGTGCATTCCGGAACTCTGAACATTCCGGAATTCCGAACATTCCGGAACCTTGGTGCATTCCGGAACTGAACATTCCGGAACTCTGAACATTCCGGAATTCCGAACATTCCGGAACCTTGGTGCATTCCAAGAAATTCCAAACAATCCAGAATCCGAACATTCCGGAACCTTGGTGCATTCCGGAACTCTGAACATTCCGGAATTCCGAACATTCCGGAACCTTTGTGCATTCCGGAACCTTGGTGCATTCCGGAACTCTGAACATTCCGGAATTCCGAACATTCCGGAACCTTGGTGCATTCCGGAATTCCGAACATTCCGGAACCTTGGTGCATTCCGGAACCTTGGTGCATTCCGGAATTCCGAACATTCCGGAACCTTGGTGCATTCCGGAACTCTGAACATTCCGGAATTCCGAACATTCCGGAACCTTTGTGCATTCCGGAACCTTGGTGCATTCCGGAACTCTGGAACATTCCGGAATTCCGAACATTCCGGAACCTTTGTGCATTCCGGAACTCTGAACATTCCGGAACTCTGAAAATTCCGGAATTCCGAACATTCCGGAACCTTGGTGCATTCCGGAACTCTGATTGGTCCGAAGTTGAACATTCCGGAACTCTGAACATTCCGGAACTCTGAACATTCCGGAACCTTTGTGCATTCCGGAACCTTGGTGCATTCCGGAACTCTGAACATTCCGGAATTCCGAACATTCCGGAACCTTGGTGCATTCCGGAACTCTGAACCTTCCGGAACCTTGGTACATTCCGGAATTCCGAACATTCCGGAACCTTGGTACATTCCGGAATTCCGAAACATCCGGAAATCCGAACAATCCGGAATTCCGAACATTCCGGAACCTTTGTGCATTCCGGAACCTTGGTGCATTCCGGAACTCTGAACATTCCGGAATTCCGAACATTCCGGAACCTTGGTGCATTCCGGAACTCTGAACATTCCGGAATTCCGAACATTCCGGAACCTTTGTGCATTCCGGAACCTTGGTGCATTCCGGAACTCTGAACATTCCGGAATTCCGAACATTCCGGAACCTTGGTGCATTCCGGAACTCTGAACATTCCGGAATTCCGAACATTCCGGAACCTTGGTGCATTTCCGGAATTCCGAACATTCCGGAACCTTGGTGCATTCCGGAACTCTGAACATTCCGGAATTCCGAACATTCCGGAACCTTGGTGCATTCCGGAACTCTGAACATTCCGGAACTGAAACATTCCGGAACTCTGAACATTCCGGAACCTTTGTGCATTGGAACTCTGAACATTCCGGAACTCTGAAAATTCCGGAATCCGAACATTCCGGAACCTTGGTGCATTCCGGAACTCTGAACATTCCGGAACTCTGAACATTACGAAAATCCGAACATTCCGGAACCTTTGTGCATTCCGGAACCTTGGTGCATTCCGGAACTCTGAACATTCCGGAATTCCGAACATTCCGGAACCTTTGGTGCATCCGGAACTCTGAACATTCCGGAACCTTGGTACATTCCGGAATTCCGAACATTCCGGAACCTTGGTACATTCCGGAATTCCGAACATTCCGGAAATCCGAACATTCCGGAACCTTGGTGCATTCCGGAACTCTGAACATTCCGGAATTCCGAACATTCCGGAACCTTGGTGCATTCCGGAACTCTGAACATTCCGGAATTCCGAACATTCCGGAACCTTCGTGCATTCCGGAACTCTGAACATTCCGGAACTCTGAACATTCCGGAACTCTGAAAATTCCGGAATTCCGAACATTCCGGAACCTTGGTGCATTCCGGAACTCTGAACATTCCGGAACTCTGAACATTCCGGAATTCCAAACATTCCGGAACCTTTGTGCAATCCGGAACCTTGACATTCCGGAATTCCGAACATTCCGGAACCTTGGTGCATTCCGGAACTCTGAACATTCCGGAACTCTGAACATTCCGGAATTCCGAACATTCCGGAACCTTGGTGCATTCCGGAACTCTGAACATTCCGGAACTCTGAACATTCCGGAATTCCAAACATTCCGGAACCTTTGTGCATTCCGGAACCTTGGTGCATTCTGGAACTCTGAACATTCCGGAATTCCGAACATTCCGGAACCTTGGTGCATTCCGGAACTCTGAACATTCCGGAACTCTGAACATTCCGGAATTCCGAACATTCCGGAACTGTGAACATTCCGGAACCTTTGTGCATTCCGGAACCTTGGTGCATTCCGGAACTCTGAACATTCCGGAATTCCGAACATTCCGGAACCTTGGTGCATTCCGGAACTCTGAACATTCTGGAACCTTGGTACATTCCGGAATTCCGAACATTTCGGAACCTTGGTACATTCCGGAATTCCGAACATTCCGGAATCCGAACAATCCGGAATTCCGAACATTCCGGAAGCCTGGTGCATTCCGGAACTCTGAACATTCCGGAATTCCGAACATTCCGGAACCTTGGTGCATTCCGGAACTGAACATTCCGGAACTCTGAACATTCCGGAATTCCGAACATTCCGGAACCTTGGTGCATTCCGGAATTCCGAACAATCCGGAATTCCGAACATTCCGGAACCTTGGTGCATTCCGGAACTCTGAACATTCCGGAATTCCGAACATTCCGGAACCTTTGTGCATTCCGGACTTTGGTGCATTCCGGAACTCTGAACATTCCGGAATTCCGAACATTCCGGAACCTTGGTGCATTCCGGAATTCCGAACATTCCGGAACCTTGGTGCATTCCGGAACCTTGGTGCATTCCGGAATTCCGAACATTCCGGAACCTTGGTGCATTCCGGAACTCTGAACATTCCGGAATTCCGAACATTCCGGAACCTTTGTGCATTCCGGAACCTTGGTGCATTCCGGAACTCTGAACATTCCGGAATTCCGAACATTCCGGAACCTTTGTGCATTCCGGAACTCTGAACATTCCGGAACTCTGAAAATTCCGAATTCGAACATTCCGGAACCTTGGTGCATTCCGGAACTCTGAACATTCCGGAACTCTGAACATTCCGGAACTCTGAACATTCCGGAACTCTGAACATTCCGGAACCTTTGTGCATTCCGGAACCTTGGTGCATTCCGGAACTCTGAACATTCCGGAATTCCGAACATTCCGGAACCTTGGTGCATTCCGGAACTCTGAACCTTCCGGAACCTTGGTACATTCCGAAATTCCGAACATTCCGGAACCTTGGTACATTCCGGAATTCCGAACATTCCGGAAATCCGAA